>NW_022197436.1:2078781-2283734 GCF_009176525.2 Contarinia nasturtii | reverse complement strand
TGTTGTTCAGATGAGAGAATTTTTAGTTTTTGAAAAATCACCCCCCCCTGTAAAATGTAGCTCGCACATTACTGGTTAATAATGTCGCGATCAATGGCATCAATTGAATCAAAAAGTTGTTCGTATTCATTTGTTGAATTTCAGCCAACAAGCAACGGACGAATACAAAGTCTCTGCGACACTCTACGATCGAACATCTCTGACGAAAATATCCGTTCGAATGTAAACAAACGGTTGACAACTATATCGTAAATCACTCACTTTTATTGTTTTATATAGTATTATATACAATCTTTATCCAGCTAGAATGCTTTTTTCGCTCTTGATTTGGGATCGACCCATGTCTTATCACTATAAAATAAGAACTAAATCCGACGAAAATTCACTTCGCATTTTTTTTTACAAAACCGGCCATAAATATTCAGACAATTCAGATATATCACATTGTGTATGGTGGCTGTTCGACTTTGCTTAAATCACCAGTTTTGCATTTTTCATTTTTATTGCTTTAAAATCGAAGTGACTTGTTGAAATATGAAATTATCTCGGCTGAGAGTTAATAAAAATAACATGTAAGAAATACGATATGTAAGTGATTTATGGAAACCAAACAGTAGTAATTCTTTATGAGCTGGGGACGATATGCTCTTTAGAAATAATGTAATGATCTGGAGTGAAAATCCAACTTGAAATAAAAATCTAGAAACTTGAAATGCAGCGTTTTTTTTTGCATGTATATAATCGCATTAAAAAAACACTGTGTTCCATTTTTAAATTAAATTTTTATTTCAAGTCTTTTATTCTTTACTCTTTAAGTGTTACGTATTCCAACGATATCAATTGACGTTTTCCTATGTAAATGAGCCGTTGTCTTTTCTCAATCATTTTTCTCTGTAATGTGAAATGAATATTAAAAGTAAAAACATGTCAACACCATGCCCGAGTGGAAAAAAAGTGACTAAGTTACTATTGACTGTAAGTGACTATAGTTAGCTATATTCATGAATTTTAAAATTTTCTATGGAAAACAATCGACTATAGTTACTCAGTCAGTCAGGCGATTATTTTGGGACGTTTCGACTATCGGGTGACTATGATTATTGTCAACTATAGTTAGCTGTTGCAGTTAACCATAGCTTAGTTTAATTGGTTGAAGTTAACTAAATTTAACTAAGGTTGCTTGTTTTTACAGTCAATAGTCAGTCAGTTTGTCCCAAAATAGTCAGTCACTTTTTTTGTACACGGGTGGTTACAAACATTTTTATTCATTTCAAACAATGACACCATTGTTGAGCTCAGCATATACAGCGTCCGAGTTGAAATATGCATTAAATAGACGTTTTTGCGAAATATATGTAGATCTATCTATTTACATTAAATGGTCTTAGTTGGCCTGTATGCAGTTCCTGCTTGCAGAAATCATAAGAATCGTAGAAATGGCAAAATTAAATTTGGACCCCCAAGATTCTGTGACACGTTTTTTATTACTTCATCGAATCCAGAAATATGAAAAATTCCATTCTTCCACTGTTCGCGGTCGTTTTTCATACTCAGAGCTCATTTATTCGCTTTTTTTGGTGAATGGAATTTTTTTTCATTTCAAAAATGAACACCACTTCTGGCTACAAATTTATACAGCAAATTGAATTTAATCGCAGAAGTAAGAAAACAGTGTTGACAAATGATTTCGAATTCATTTCATTTCGTTTTTTACAGTTTTGCTAGAGAAAGACGTGCAACGCATGTAACAAAAACTTGTTGTTGAATAACTTTTATTTGGTGTAGAATTTGCATTCACATTTGGTCCTCATTCATGTTGTTGTTGCGGCAAAAAAAAAACAAATCATCCTTGCTGACAAAATGGTAAATCGAAATGAGCACCACCAATTCAGTTCACGAAACAACCACAACGGTAAATTGTGTGAACACTGTTATTAACATTAATTCGCCAAATTACCATATCGTTCAATTCAAAAAATAATCACACGTTGAAAAAAAAAAGCGAAAGAAAGTGAGAAAAAGCGAATGAAAATGACAGAAAGTGCGAGTGTAGCATTTTCCACCGGACACATTTTCTAGCGTTAAATGATTATTCTAGCGTTTTCTTTCATAAGCCACCACTTAAATTAGCATATTGTGTGTTATGTGTCTTGCGAACGAAAAATAACTTCACTGCAATGTAATCGACTTGGAGTTTTCAAAAGTAGCCGACAACTCAGTTTTCAACACCATAAGAATAACCATTATCATTTGAGCATGTGCCTGTTTCGGGAATTTGACTCAACACGAAAGCCACGTCGACACACAAACACATACAAAAACCCACTTTTAATATTGATCCTATTCATCATTCGTCATCCTCTTGAATCTTGCTTGCTTTTCAAAGGCCAACTTAAATAAGAGATGACTACTTCAAATGGATGTGGAAAAATGAAAACGTTTGAAATTTTCTGCATAACATGCTTCCATATAACCGTCATTTTATACCTATTTACTTTATCTGTGCTTTGCGTCTCAAAAATACACTTTACGAATTCTCATGTCTGGAGAATATGACTAACACGGGTGTATGTGTCATGACAAACATAAAAATTCTTGTCAAAATTGTGGGACTTTCGTTTTTAAAGGATCATAGAAGCCAGATGGAGTGCACAAAGAACAGATTTTGACCACTTTTTCATATCAATATGCTCGGTTTGGATTGATTCTTTTGATTTTATGTCTCTAAAATAATCGAAAGTTTCTTAATTTTGGGACTTAGGTAATGCATTTTACTACACAATGTATTGAATGGCTTGTCAAATTTCGGTCGATGTCAAATTGAAACAAAATCGAGTAAAGTTTTTCCAAATGCAAAATTTCGAATTAAAAAAAAGTTGTTGATACATATTCATAATCGATATATTTTAGTATTGTTCAGTAAATGATGTTTTGATATTTGACATCGACTGGAATTTGACTATCCATTCAAAGTGTTGAGAGTATGTTTTTAGAAATTATCAAACTGTTCGGTTTTGTTCCGTAGATAACATAAAAGAGACACACAAACAAACGGCGAATAAAGACAAAAAGCGATGAGAGATACAAACGTGAAATGAGACAAAAATGCTGTTCTGTTCGCAACGAAAATAAGCCAAGTGTACAACTTGAAATGAGAGAGAAGTTGACACATATTTTTCATACATAATTTTAATAACTGAATCAGCATTTCAATCGACTAATTGAGATTTATCAAAATTACATATGTCGTAGTCATGGGCCATGTTATATAGCGCGGGGCCATGTGTTCAACCCTTTATCTTTCCTTTTCTTTTCTTCATCTTAAGCTGCAGCATGACTACATAAAAAAAGAAGACTGTGTGGTTGATTATCGCTAGTGCGAAAAGTACGGTGCTCAGACAGACAGTATCATGTTTAAGTGTTGAGAAAAGGACCAAAAGCACTTATCGACTACGGTTATTGCATTATGAATGAGTTTGGCCACATGAATTTCAATGATGGCTTTCATTGTCGTTTCCGTCTCCTTTCAAGCGAAAACTTGGTGATATTCAGACCGAAAAAATTTATGGGTAAAGACCGAATTAATGCACACTACATGTCTACTCTTTGTGTTGTACGTTTGTAAATGTTTCAATAAAGAGTGTAAAACTCACGTAGATTTCAATTTCTCTTTGTCTCTCTCTCTCTTTGTCTATGTTTCTCACTTATTATGACGATTAAATCGCTCCTTTTAATTTTTTCATTCAAACATTCAAAGAGTAAAATAATTTCATCAAATGGCTTTTAAATATTAATTTTCTTCGTGTTTCATGTAAATGTCATATACATTTCTACAATCTTTCAATGGATAATTCCGAAATAATACAGAAATGATTGTAGTGTTATTAAACGTTCGATTTTATTTATTGGTTACGAGTTTCATTAATAGGATTGATGCGATAAATTATATTAAAAAAAAATACTTGAAAATAATATTCATTTGTGTGGTTTAAGGAAGCCTCTTTGGCTTGTGAAAGAATTTAGTTTTTGGTTGGAAGTTTGACGACAATTGTTTTAGTCTCAAGATAGGGCTCAAGACCATCCTCACCAAGTTCGCGACCATGTCCAGATTGCTTATAACCACCAAACTGTAAACACATTTTTTAAAATTATAATTAAATTAAATAGAAAAAAAATTGAATGTGAAAATAGAATCTCTTTTATCAAATGGCAAAAGTTACCGGAGTTTGAGCAGTTGTTGCATCGAAGCAGTTAATCCATACCGAACCAGCTTCAACGGCACGGGCAAATGTAAAAGCCCAATCAATATTTTTGGTTAAAATACCAGCAGCCAAACCATACGTAGTTTTATTGGCACGTTCAATAACTTCGTCCAAGGTTTTGAATTTTAATATCGATTGTACCGGTCCGAAAATCTTTCAATTATTAAAAAGAAATGACTTAAAGATTGATGAGAGTTTAACAAAGATGAAAATGATATACCTCCTCTTGTGCGATGGTCATATTGTCAGTGACGCTTGAGAAAATGGTTGGTTCGACGAAATATCCTTCGTTCGACCATTTCTTTCCACCACATTCCAATTTGGCGCCTTCTTTTTTGCCCAATTCAATGTACTTCAGAATTTTTTGCTGACTTTCAGCATCGATTTGAGGACCTATTTCAAGAAAATGACGGTTGATCAACAATGAAAAATAATGTGTGAAAAAATTCCGTACCTTGTTGTACATCGGTGCTGAATGGATTGCCAACCTTTCGTTTCAAAGTGAGCTCAACAGATTTTGCGACAAATGCTACAAAGAAAAAAATAATTTTTAATTTCCAAAGATGTTAAAGTGAATAATCTCCGAGGGGGAAACCACGGATTCTAATATGTGCTAATTTTTTCTAATATTTCTAGTAAAACGCCATATAACATGTACATTTGACATCTTTCTAATATGTTCTAGTTTTTCTAGTATCGAGTTCGTGGGTAACCCCAAGATAATCTCTTTCTTTAATTGACTAATATGTTATTTTAATTACCATCATAGACTTTTTCCTGTACAAAAGTACGACTGCCACAACAGCAACACTGTCCATGATTAGCAAATAATGCATTGTGAGCAATTTCAACAGCTTCATCCAGATCGACATCTTCCATGACAACCAGTGGACTTTTGCCTATCAAAAAACAAAAACCAAAAATTCAATAAACAAAAAAAAAAGAAATGCAATCGAATATCGAACCTCCAAGCTCAAGTGACACTTTTTTCAAATTTGATTTGGCTGCAGTTTCTGCAATTATACGACCAACTTCAGTTGATCCAGTGAATGCAACTTTGCGGACATCGGGATGGTTGACAATTGCATGGCCGGCCGTCTCACCAAAGCCCGGCACAACATTGATAACACCATCTGGAAAGCCAGCTTGTTTAGACAATGCTGCAGCAAACAATGCAGACAATGGAGTTTGTTCTGCTGGCTTCAACACCTACACATTTTATTGTAAATATTTTTTGTTTCATGTATAAAAAAACAATAGTTCAAGTTAAAAAAGTTCTTTCACTTACAATTGTACAGCCTGCAGCCAATGCTGGTGCGAATTTCCAAGCTAGCTGAAAATTTAGTTGAAATTATGATTTTATTTCATTTCTATGCACAAACAATTAACCTAGCAATTAACAAAATTTCATTAATTCACAGTGTACACATACCATTAAAAGTGGGTAGTTCCAAGGTATGATTTGACCTACGACGCCGACGGCTTCTTTGAGAGTTACTGCTAAGCTGCCACCATCTGAAACGAACAATTAATTTTTTTTATGGCGTCACTTTGTAACACTTAGGAACAGTTTATGGATATGTCTATAATAGATTAGTCATGTCTGCTATTTATATGTGTGAAAATAGTCTTTCCAAAATACATACTCACCGGCTGGAATTGTATTGCCGTGAATTTTATCACACCAACCGGCATAATACCGAAAAGTATCAATGGAACACTGAATATCAAAATCAGCTTCGGCAAAAGGTTTTCCATTGTCCAACACTTCCAAGCTGGCTAGTTCGGTTTTATGCTCTTCAATCAAATCGGCCAATCTAATGCCAAAAAAAAATCATTACATAATCTATAATTATAGCGAGAAAAAAAACGACTCACTTATTTATGAGTCGTCCACGTTGTGATGCATCTAAATTACGCCATTCCGATCCACGTTCGAATGCTTTTTTTGCCGCGCTAACGGCCAAATCAACGTCAGCTTTATCGGCCTCAGCGACCTCTGCCAGAGTTTTTCCCGTCACTGGATTCAAAGTTGCAAACTTTTTACCGGATTGCGCATCAACAAAAGCGTTATTGATGAAAAGCTGATATGCATATGAAACATATATCAAATAATTAAATCAATATCTAGTTTATTTCGTTTGACTTGACTTAATTCATGACAAATTATTACCTTTGTGTAGACAATTTTTTGATTTGGGTTGGCCATTATTGCTGTCAAGTAAACTGATATATAAAACTTGATTACAGTGTGAAATTGAAAAAAGAAACCGACACTCGAACCACAATGTTTGCGCATCGGTCGAGTGTGCGATAAATAAACATCGATTGTTTACAGTTGATAAAAATGTGCAATTTAAATGTAACATTCTCATTCAATCTTATCGTTTGTCTTATATTTCAATGGACGCTTATCATGGAAAAATACATCTACGGTTCCATGCAAAACTACGATTGTGTTAAGTGTCTCGGATGATCGCCGATTTTTTTTCGTTCTCTCGTTACTTTATATATTCATTAAATTGATCATAATGAACAAAAATAACCAAGTCACAATAATCTGTCGTTTAGATTTATAAAAACCCGTCTCGCCCATTTATTCAATTTGCCTTCATTGTAATTATTCAATTGTGACTGTCTGCCACTCTCTGCACTGGAGTGTGATTGAAGGCAACATCATTTCAATGAAAAAGTTGTATTTAGAGATTATACATGAAAAACTCATTTAACATTCTCGTTAAAAAACTATACTCAAGTTTTGCGCTTCATTTGAGAAACCATATCATTCCGAATTTGAGTGAGATTTGCTGACCAAAATACGTTATTTATCACTGTTACGCATTTAAAATATCGGTGAGCTTAAAAAAACACACGAGAATTAAACACCCACAACTTTTTGGCTCATTAATTTTAAAGAAGTTCTATGTGTATGTTTTGAAAAAAAAAAATCCTTTGTGAATTTTTCTGTTCATTTTTTTATGCAAAAATGACATGATATTTAAAAACATCGAACTTTCACGCCAAAAAAAAAAAATTGAATCAAAATGTTTGATTTAAATAAATTTGAGTTGTTTAAACAACTGTCTACGGAGATTTTTTTGCCTTCCGATAGTTGACAACTATCAAACAAACGACGTAAATTGAAAACAGATGCAAAAAAAAAACAAAAACAGTACAAACAATAACTTACCTTCAGCAGTGTTATTGAAACTGAATAATTCAGCTGGAGAGTCGCAGATATTTATATGTAGAATTGAAGTATATAATCTTTTCACAGCATGAAATATGAATACGAATAATGCTGATGTGTGTTTGAAAGAGATAAGTGCAGCTTTGTATGCCGGCTATTTTCCAATTGAGTGGATTAGACACAAACACATGCAAAATTAAACACTCTTAATACGTACTCTATCTCTCGCTCGCTCAAATTGAAAACCGATCGAATACGAGACAGCTATTGTTAAATAATTACAAAGTCTTTGTTAATTTTGAAAAAATTTAGTAATGTTCTAAAGACGTAGTTGACATCTGTGGTTATTGTCAAATAAGAATGTATTTATGATGATATTGCAGTGTATTCATATACGAAATACGTTTGACAGTACCCAAGCAGACCCAAACAATAATAAACAAAACAAAATATTCGGTGTAATAATTTATTGTATCGATATTAAATGATTTGTCACCATTTTTGTTGCTGTTTTGCAATATTTTTTTACATGCGATTTTTAATATATTAAATATACGTCAAAACATGTATTTCATTTCAATAAGTAAACGTTAAAAAGAAAGTCAAAACGTTGAATTATGAAAAATATATATAAAAGACATGCGGATGTCTATATTTCGATTTTCGTGTGTTGGTTTGCCTACTTTTTTTCTTTCGTTTTTTTTCTTTTGATTTTTTTTAAATAAAAAATATAACACATGTAAGCTTGACACTTTCATCAAATACAATAAAATTATTCACAAATATTAAATAATAAATATATATATATATATATATGTATAAATAATAGATTCATTTCCTTGCTATATATCAAGTTGATCAATATCATTGTGGAATGATAATGTACGGTTCTATTGTGAATTGTTCTCGTGTCATATTAAATCATTTATTTAAAAAAAAAATTGCGTATTATTTTTGTTTCATCATTTTCTGTTTTTCGTTTTGGTTCTGCGTTTCTATGTTTCCAATTGATCAAGGTTAGTGTAGAATTAATATGGTTAAATTTATATAATATATTTCTAAAGTAGTAAGCTATCTTCGGCCTTTTTCGATGTTGAATTTTTTTTTGGTGCTTGACTATTCGAATCATTGTTTGCAATATTTGGTAAATTATCAGCGGCAGCAGCACGTTCAGCTAAAAATCTCTCAAATTCGGTACTGGTCAAACTATCCTCGGGACCTTTTTCATTTGCATCCTGTTTAGGGTTTTTCGGGAATTGGCATTTAATAACAATATTGACATAATTTCACCACACTTCAAAATACTTACGGCACTCTTCAACCAAGCTGCCATTTCATCGAGCTCATTTTCACTGGCATTCTAAAAGAAATGAAAACATCTTCCGTTAATATTTTTTGCTGGACTTTTTACATATGGAGCATTTTTTATGAAGAAAATGAACAGAATTTTTTTTTCTTCAAAAAACAGATCGTTCAACCAAGAATAACAAAAGAATACAAACTGAAATGCAGTTGTGTGTTTTATCTTTCTTGTTTCTCGACTCCAAATAGAAAAATTATAACGAAAATCCATAGCATACTACTTATATAGTATACTTACAGCCATGCTAACCATTTCGGATTTTTTGGCGCCTTTCGAAGGTGTACCACTATAAAATAAATAATATTTTTTTGTTAATGAATGTGATTGAATTTGTTTCTTATTGTGTGTCCAGCTTACGTCTTAGCATCATTTCTCGATTGCGCCAGCATATCGAATTCATCGACATCCTTGCTGCCTGATTGAGCTGTAACATTATTAATTTGTGATAGTTGTGAGCTTGCCATTCCACCAACAGCTGTTAATTTTTCAAGAAGAAAATAAATTGTGAACAGTTTTTTAATGACGAGAAAACAAAATTGTGGAATAAAAAACGTACATAATCCCGAAAATTTGTTGGAAATTTTATCATTGGATTCGCCTGAATCCTCCAAATCGATCAACGAATCCTTATCTCTACCATCTAAAATTGACGAAATTTTCATTTAATGCTCAATATCATTATTAAAGTAAAAAAAAGTCTATGTACCACTGGTAGCACGCAATGCGGCTCCAAGTATAGCTGATGGTGTCGATGAATTTTTCGGGTCACGATTCTTTTCATAGCGTTGGTATCGCAAAAATAAATTATTTAGTTCATCGTTTAGTCGCAATAATTCAGCGGTTATTTCATCGTGTGTGACACGGCCGATTAGATCGACTATTCGGCTCTGCATTTCACTGGAAAATCAAAACCGAAATGGAAATTTTAATTAACAAATCAAAGTGAGTACGCATCGAAAAATTTACCTGCAAGTTTGACCTAAATCGGCGAGAAGCTTGTAATCAGTTGGATCTTCTTGTCCCGGTTTAAGTGCAGTCAACATTTCGCCAAAAATGGCCATGTTCATTGAGACAATTTCAAGTTCCGACTGTAATTTGGTAATTTGTTCGGGTGAAAGTATAACCGGCCCAGTTGGAATGGTAACAGCTGGCACTGTGGCTTGTGTTACATCTGGCTGATTCTTTGGAGATGCCGATAAAACAATCGGTGGTGATGCACTCTCTGGCACACTCTATATACATGAAGAAATACATTGGATTTATTGTGCTCTTGTATAAAAACTAAAAAAAAAATGTGTCAAAAATTACCCGTTGTGGTGTGTAGATGGGTGCCATTGCATCCAAATCGGCAACAGGAAATTCAATGCCTTTACTCTTCAGCTCTTGATATACTTGAACGACACCATTCAAATCCGGTTGTGATCGAAATGCATCGGCCCAAATTTGTATCAAATTCAATACCTTCTCCTGCACAACGGCCGGTGGATCATTTTTTGGTCCAATTAATTTCACCAAATCTTGTATGAATTCTTTGTTTGCGACAAGCACATGAAATGCTTTGCCACAATTTTTAACGCATGTTTCGAGTACCGTTAATGTATACATGATTACTGTATAATTTTTACCGGCATTTTGTGATAATCGCTTGCGTATAGCTTTCATTGCATCACGTGCCGCATCCGATGATTCGTTTATCATATCGCAAATTTCCATGTTGAGCGCCCAATTTTCGGAGGCAAGTGATGCGTCCGTCGCATGTTCTATATTTTCAATTCAAATGGAACAAAAAAAAAACACGAGTAAATAATGGTTTACTCCAATTTACTACTTCAACCATTTAATGACCAGACGTAACACAAAACAAATTGATGGCATGAACTGAATACAACAATAAGAATTTTCTTTTTTTTTCATTATATTCATTTGAAAGTTTAAACGATGGAAAATCAATACTCCGATGAAGCAGCACAAAAAACAAAACACAGTCCGCCATATGACAAAGAAAGGTGATGCATATTTCATAGACATTTGGCGGAACGGAGAATATTCATCTAATATGATATCGATAGCGATATCGATTCTTTGAAATTTAATCTACAGAGGTAAATAAAACGTCTTTTATCTGATTCACATGGATCGATTTTCGAGCAATGTAAACACTAAATTAATATTTATATAAAGACACAAACATCCTTGTAACGACCTGTAACTTGATATTTTTTTAAATCCAGAAATAAATATAAACAAATACAAAGTGACGAACTTTGGATTCTTCGAGGGAATGACTAATTTTATAGTGAAATTTTGTTTACTGATGTTTATGTACAATTGTACACACATGACACACATTTACGACTTTTATGGTTTGTTTCTTTTTATTGTATGAACGTATTGTAATCATTATTCGTCTAATTTTCGGTGTTTTTCAAAAAGATAAAAAAAAAACCTTAAACCCATTCGACTAGATACCAATTTGTTACGCTGAGATAATTATGTGATTAACCAGATCACGATTATTTTGAAAATATTATACATTCAAACGTAAATCGTTAATAATGATATCTTTTATTTTGTTGCAAGTAATGATTTTTTTCGCATATGATTTCTTTCAGCGATTTCAATAACAAATCGTTTTGAAGAGAATTTCATATTGTAGTAGCTGTAACAAAATAAAAATAAAAACAATCGTTCACCTCAACGATTCATGTGTGATATAGAAAGAGCAAGAGATGTTGTGGGTGATGTAGCACATCAAAATAGCTGTGTAATTTCCACGCCATTGTGGTTGAAATTGAAATTGATTAAATTAAATCACTTCAACGTGAAATGTTGTATTTTTTCCTCTCCGATGCACATAGAGTTTCGGCTCAAAGACTCAAAGAGCAACATTTGTTTGAGCAAGAACTAACAAAAATTGTTTACCCAAAAATAGGCCCAGTGGAATTTTTTCACTCGAATAGCAAACTTTTCAAATAAAAATGTCATTAAAATTGTTTGTTTTTCGCCATGGAATCAAATCAGATTCCAATAAGATCATTTTGAATATAGTACGTCCATTGCTTTGAGTATGTCATAAAGTACTATATCAAAGTGTGAGTATACATGTAATTTCTGCATCATCATAATCATTACGCGAATAATGAATGTGAAAACCAGGAGTGAAAATGCAACACAGACAGACGTTGAGTATATCACGTGAATAAAAAAAAAACACCCACAGCAACCCCACAATATTTAGGCGTCAATTTTCTATTTTAACACAGTCATTTTTTCTCTTCTCTTCATAAAAGATATTAGAAATTTTTCAGCCAAAACAGAAGTATCTGGAAATAAATACCGATTTCTACCGATTGAGTTAAAGTGAAACCAGAAAAAAATATACAGAGAGATGGAAGTGTGATGGAAAAAAGAGAAAATAACCTGAGCAAATGGAATAAATAGATAAACCGATTTAATTTGGCATATGTAAATACGGCGTACCCGTATATATGACGGTGCTGTTATTGTTTTTGTTTCTCGTTTTATTGTGTCATATGTGGCACTTGTTAGCCCGTTTCTTATAATTAATATTGTATGATGTGAATGATTACCAGCACGGTAAATATATTATATTTCACCACAAATTGGTTAATTTTCCGACTCCATAATGTAACACATAGTGATTTGTTTTTGAGAAGAGAAAAAAAAACTGGTATACGTAAATTGCATGTATCGATTGTCGATGAATGTGTCACTACCGCGAGTAGTAATCATTTAAATTATATGAGAAATATGGATAAATAAATTACCAATACGCTGTCCAATTGGTGTAGAAAATACATTGCCGGCCAACGAGCTAACATTGAAGAATGATGACATCTTTCTTTCTTATTTTGTATGAAATCTTTTGAAAAAATTACTTATCGGAATCAGTTCTATGGATTTTGTTATTTTCTTTTTTTTATTTTTGTTGCACTTGGTTCTTTAAACTAAATAAAACACATCAATATCACCCGAAAACGCAAAAAAAATATATATAATAGAACAGACGCGTAAACAATTTTAAAACGTTATAGATTTCTTTTACACAAATTTACACATTGATTTTGATTAGACGAAATACGGATAATTTTTTTTAATGAATGTTGTTTTGTTTCTTGTTGTGTGTTTTTTTTTCTTCTCTCTATTCTTCTTTTCTGTTCGTTACTCTGTTTGCGTTTTGATATACTATATACGCTTCACCCTGGCCTTTCTACTTTGTGTGTACTGCTTTGCAGTAGCTTATGATGACTTTCGAGACAAATGTTATTCTCAATCTGTCAAAATATTATACGACGATAATAGTCACCCAAACCCATGTATGACGACGCTCTATATGGTTCTGCGTAAATAAATTAATACATACATGGATTGGTGTGCGTTTGTGATTTTGTTTATATGTATTTGTGGCTGGGTTAAATAAACACTCACATTTTATATATACCAGAATGAAGTAAATCCATTCTTTTCAATTGAAATTTGCGCTAACATATTTTCATTATTATTATGTTTTTCAGAAAGAGATTTCGAATGGAATTCATCATTTTCAAATGAGAAAAACGAAATAAATGTGATAAAAGTTCATTGAAAATGCTAGAATTGCGAATATTTGCTAAATATTTAAACAAACCGATTGAAATGAAGTACTAGATGTGGTGAATTGATTTTATTTATTTGATCTATACCTATAAAAGCGAAATTATGTCTGTTTGTTTGTTCCGCTCAAACGCCTCAACCGATCCGGATAAAAGTGATACCGTTGGAAAGGTCTCGGCCTGACTGTGGACATAAGTACATCATGGTCCACCATCGTGGTCTAACACGGCCATTATCGTCAAAAAACCGTATTTTTACCGTTATTTTACCTGTATTTTATAGTTTTTGTTGCCAAAATATGAGAATGGACCGTGGTAAAACGTGTTAACCGTGATGGCCAGCCATGATGGACCGTGGCAAATGGTTTAAAATGACATTTTTTGGCGAATTAAGCGAATTAAGCGATTTTAACTCCATTTAACACGGTTATTGAGGTCAGAAATCATGGTACATCGTGGTCTAACACAATTTAATACGGTTACTGATATCGGAAATCATGCTTCATCGTAGTCTAACATCATTTAACACCGTCGGACATCATGGTCTAACACCATATAACACAGTTATTGAGGTCGGACATGATGGTACATCGTAGTCTGAAACCATTTAACATGGTAAAAAATGTCAAAACATGATTTAACACGGTTCAGTTCACGAGTCGGCAATCATGGTTAAAACCGTTAAAACATGATTTAACACGGTTCACGAGGTCGGGCATCACGGTAAAAATGTTCATGTAATATCCATTTCAATTTTTTGCGACAAAATTTGAGTTTATGACATGTTCATAAAAAAGAATTTCTACGGATTTTTTTTTAATTTGGTACAACCCAAACATTGGATTGTTTTTGGTGGTTTTTTTTATTTGTACGGGAGTACATTATCAATTATCGAACTGCATTATAAGCACAAGAGTGCGTCACAAAAATTTATTTTTGTTCATTGAATCTTTCCATAATACATGATTAAAAAAAAAAGAAATTTCAACGAATTTGTCCATTTTATCAATGATTTTGTCCAATTTTGTTTGCGGTTCCAACGAAATTTTAATGCTTGTGTCGATTTTTCTCTGCATTGGTATAACTCTTCGATTCTTGTTTCGATGCTCGATGTTCGATTTAAAAAGTGTGCTATCTTCAATAAACATAAAGCAATAAACTTATAGAAACGTAGTACTAGATTGATGTGGTGAATTGATTTCATTGTTGTCATCGGTCGCCATGTTTTGGAATGTTCAAATGTTCATTCTGTCAAAAAATTAAATCGAACATTGACGAAAAAAAAAATCGTCTCTGTCACTGTGTGTGCATGTTCTGTCGCACTAGAACCCGAGCTTTACTATTTCATTGATTTGTGAATTAAAGAAATCTTCGGTTATCAACAAAACATACTAAAATGGCATGTACTGCAAGTAAAACTCCATTTTTGAGAGCAATTGCTGTAAGTATTTACAAAAAAAACCATGAAATCCAATTCATATGGGTATTTTCTTTATGTTCATTTCATAACCCATGTCAATGATTTTGTGCGATCGTTTTGTGTTATGTAAGCACCTGCAAAATTCATCATCGTATTGAGATCTCATTTTTTTCATACTATTTATCTTTGAAATTATATTGAATTCGTACACTTGAACGTTTTTTTTTTATTTCATTTAATTAAAATGATGATTTTTCAGACTCGTGGTTTTGCCGCTCAAGCCAGCCCAAAGGTTGCCAGCGCAAAAGTGAATGAATTGCAAGTAACGACATTACCAAATCAAACTATTGTTGCATCGATTGATGGAAATTCACCGCTATCTCATGTTTCGATCGCTTATCGGTATGGATTTCTTTACATTTTTGTGTTAAATCAATGAGTTTTTTTCGTACAAAGACCAATTGATATGTTATTTCACTCAATTTTCGAATTTTAGTGCTGGATCTCGCAATGAATCCTACGAAAAACAAGGTACAACACACGTACTTCGTGCTGGTGCCGCTCTCTCAAATGCGAATAGTACCGGATTTGGCGTGATTGTAAATGTTAAAGCAACCGGTGGTGATCTTAGTGTTTTATCGGATCGTGAATCAATTGCATATAACGTTGAATTGAAACGTGACGAATTACCAACTGGATTGAAATACTTGCAAGATGTAGCCACAAAACAATCGTTCCGACCATGGGAACTTAAAGATTCCGTTTACCGTATTAAGGATGATTTGGCCCGCGTACCATCCGTTGCACGTGCCGTTGATTTATTGCATCAAGCCGCATTTTATCGTGGTCTTGGCAATTCGGTATTCTGTGCAAAACGTAATGTTGGCAAACTTTCACCTGAAGATTTACACAGTTTCGTTTCGAATTATTTGACCGCTGACCGGGCTGTCGTTGTTGGTGTTGGTGTTGACCATGAATTACTCTGTGGTTATTCCAAACAATTGCAATTGGAGGGTAAAAGTTCACCAAATACACCATCAAAATACAATGCTAGCCAATTGAGAGTTGATAAATCCGGTGATTTGGCTACCGTTGCCATTGCAACACAAGGTGCATCGCTTGCAAATCAAAAGGAGGCCATCGCATTTGCTGTTCTTCGTAATGTTGCCGGATGCGGACCAATTGTTCCATACGGTTCACCATCAGCCGCATTAGATAAAGTTGTCGATGCAGCACTTCAAAAGCCATACCAATTCAATACATTGAATGTTTCATATTCAGACAATGGTTTGTTCGGTTTTGTTTTGCAAGCAAATGCCAGCGAAGTTGGTAAAGTAAGTATCTTATCATAAAGGTGGTGTTTTTCATTAAATTTTACATTTAAAAAAAAATTATTTTAGGCCGTTGATGCTGCTGTGAAAGCTCTTAAGTCTGGTTCAGTTTCACAAGGCGACGTTGATCGTGCCAAGGCACAATTGAAAGTCAACATTTTTGAACAATTGGGAACATCAACCGGTCGCTTCGAAGATCTTGTTGCACAAGCTGTTCGTGGTGAAATTTCCGGCAAATCAGAACTTATTGCTGCCGTTGATGCCATTTCAGTTGCAGATGTTAATGCCGTAAGTAAACACACACTTGTGATGCGATAAAATTGTAAAAAAAATGAGAAAATCATGTCCCTTGAAATTATTATTTTTTCTTTAATTTCAGGCGGCGAAAAAAGTTGCATCAGGAAAATGGTCAATTGGTGCTGTAGGTAATTTAGCAAATGTTCCACATGTTAACGACTTGAACTAAGAAGTAATTTAAAAAAATGGGCAATTATTAAGTGAATATTCTTCGATCATTGTCATCTGAATTCAAAATAAAACACACACTACCACACCGAAATAATAACGAGATATAAATAAATAAATAAACAAATTGTGAAAATGAATTGTATCTGTATAAAGTATACCAAAAAGTTTTTGGCAAAATATAGATGGAAATGATGTGAAAATATGATTCAAAAATAAAAAAAAAACACTAAAAAATACATGTTGGTTTGTGTTTCATTTTCACCGCTGTAAAAACTCGCGTCAGTAAGAAAAACAAGAGCAAATTTATAGTTTATAGTTTTGGTATTTTAATATTTACATAAAAAATCTTTCAATAAACATATGGCCATTTAAGTGCTAACAATGAATCAAAACTTAATGGATACGAACATTATTTTTTGCCGAAATTACATATTTATAAAATGGCAACTATAATATTTACAACTAACAAAATGATGATCAAAAACCAATAACATTTGGTTGATTCCTTTTGAATTGCTTCACCCACGTTTCGGGTTGTACCGGCCATTCTAGAATTTGTATTATCCATTGTGCTTACGAGATTATCGATAATTCCTGAAATTATTAGAAAATTAATTTTCTGTAAAACTGAGAGTTAAAACCATTGATAAAACATACCATTTTGTTCGTCAAATTCATCGCCAATACGAAGCGCTAGGTTTTTTTGCCGTGATATCACTTTCGAAAGGGCGTCAAGACCTTCATTTTGATCGTCGAGTATTCGGGTTTGTTGTTTGCGTAGATCATCAACGGATGGTTCACGACCACTTGAACTGGTTGGTTGATTTCGAAAACCATCAAGAGGTTGGTCATCATCATCGTCATCGTCAAATTGGCTCTGCCAGTAGCTCGGTTTTTCAGTTCCCAGCAATTGATTTCGGTCGGAGTTGGCATTGCCCACATTCATAAATTGTGATTGCAAATGAACATATTGTGATTGTAAGGTTTCAACTTGACGTTGACGTCGTTCTGCCTCTTGTGTAGTTCTAAAAAAATGGTTTCCAAATCAAATCAAATAAAGTTTTGCATATCCTATAAATTATCAATGATGTTGAATATATTTACATGGCTGAATGTGATATTGTTTTGTTAAGCTGATCCAAATTTGTTGTAAATTGTTTTAAATTAAATCGAATACCACTCGAAATTTTCGAGTATTCAGTGGATAAACGAGATGGTTGTTGATTGCGCAAAACAATCTGTGATTGAATATCTCGGCTTAATCGTTCACATGCAGCATATTCCGTAATCCTGAAAAATATTCAAAATAATTATTTTTCTTTTTCACGTCTGACAGATCACAAAACAAACAATAATAATAAATATTTTTTATTGCAATTTGAGATTATAATTTTTCATTACCATGTATCTATATCAACCAGAGCCATTCTATTGAATATTTATGTCTATTAACTTTGGTAAGTGAAAAAATTAAAAATTGAAAACATTAATAAAAACAATTCGCAAAAATTAAATGATACTCTAGCATATGTATCAACTTGAATGCATATAAATGATTCTGGGCAGTAAAAAGGTAAAAATGAGAAATGTCAATTGAAAAAAAATTCAACACATGTTCCTAGTGGTGAGTTTATTTCATTTATATTTGATTATGTGATTATTGCGCAATCGGGAGAAAGAATAAAAAAAAATCGAAAATAATTCAATTTTGATAAAAGTTGAAATAAAATAAACTGTCATATTTTCCAAACATTTCGTATATTTCATCGAAATGCAAATGAAAGTACTAGAATCGTTTTTTCGCTCACTGGCTTATTTTCACCATAGAAAAAATTCAACTAACCATATATATCGTAAGCATAATAATTGCGATTTTTGTGTTCATATTTATGTGTGTTTGTGTCGATTGTTGAGCATTTTTTTAGCATTTCGCTAAAGACGTATATATGATTCGTCCGTCAATCTTGCAAAGTACAATTTTTTTCCCTATCGTCAGAGTTTTGTTTTCTTAGTAGTCGCTTAAGTTCTTTTTTTATTGTAAATTTGACATTCCAAAAACTTTGATTTGTAAACTGAAAATATGCAAAACAGTGAACGAAATTGTGTTTGATTGCAAATTGAAATCAAATTTGGTGGAAAATTGTAAAGACAATTTTATTAAGAGAATATATATTATATATTAAACATATGTGCTGTATTTCGTTCAACATGAACTCGATGAGATTTTGAGCTGAAATACTTTGTATTTAGTGTGCGTGTATAATGAATAAGACAAAAGAAAATTGATACAGAAACAATAAAATAAAACCCAAGAGTTTAAAAAAAAAGTAAGAAGCAAAAGTTAGCTTAATGATACGGTGATCGTGTGAGTGATGGGCCAACATTTTTAAATCAAATTAATCGAAAGACAAATTTTAATTTCATATGAAATTCGAACAAAAACCATACGCTAGTTCACATTTGGTTGGCCGATTTATATATCTACGATTGTTAAATATGTTTTGTCCATCAAAATTTTGAAGGAATTTTTTTTCTATGCAACGCTATTCACTCCGGACAATATTTTCTCCAGAGTTGAAATTATTTTGGAAGCGACAAACACATCATTGTATATCGAACCATATAGCTGTTTAGTATTTAAAAAAGGTAAAATAAGACGAGTCAATTCATCGAATCAGTGCTTAGGTCATTTCATCGTTATTTTGTCTGTTTCCAGTTCATTTTTTTGTGTTTTTGTGTATGTGTGTGTGAAACGTCATTGAAGACCAAATAATATTTTTGTGTTGGTGTGCGTGTTCGTGTGAACAAAATAAAATTGCTTACAGATGGTCTCGAATAAAACTAACATAATATACTTTGATGTGATTTCTAACTATCTTAAGACAAATGTGAAATGTTAATCTTTTTACTTTTGCATTTCAATTTCGCAATGATATCTCTCCAAATGTATATCCAATATACACACTCATTCTGTTTAATGTGATTGTTGTTGTCGTCGTCCCCGTCGTCATAGTTGATATTGTTATTTTAATGGTTTTGTGAATGTCTTTTTTTTTGCTTATAAAAGAAAAATTAAATGTATGGACTGACCATGACATTATTATGACCGTCCACTTTGATTGAGAAAGAGAAGGATTTTTATGTTGATGAAAGAACGAATACCTTTCGAACCATATTGATGCTGATTGATCTATTTTATTTTGCGACAATTAAACATAAATTTGATCTAATATTATGAAATGTACATTTTATGCATATAGTGTCTGCTTAAATTTTAATTTGTTCGTCGACTGTAGATGCCTCTCTTCCTTTCACTCTTTTACTAAATCAATAAATGATGCAGTTTTTTCAAATAATGGCATATTGAAAAGTGTTTCCAATCACAAATTTGATAATACAAAAAAGAAAAACGCTTTTCGCGGCTTTCATCAAGAATTGAATCATATTTAATCAAAAATGATAAAATGGTAATGAACCATTCACACTTAGTGGAACATACACACACAACCCCTTGCGAAATATTGTGACAGAAAAAAACATCCTGTGTGTCCATCGCAAACAACCAACGACATGCATGTCAATTTTTTTTCGCTAGTTTATCATGTTTTTTCATTTGTATTTTTTTTTTTTTTTTTTTGTTGTGTGGGTATTTGATTTTTTTTCCATATTTTCCGCATTATTTGAAAGCCACTCCATCCATTAGACTTCATTCATATATTCAAACCATATGGAAATAATACCGTTGCCATCACCGCTACTATCACCGACATAACATAGCGCTACATATTACGACCAAACAAAATCGCTTTTAGCTAAATTAATGCATTCGTTTAATTAGATTTTATACGCCGAACTTCTCGGAAAAACGTGATGTGCATTTGCCATAATTTTCATATGATATCTATCCATATCTATCTATACCAGGAATCTATGTTACAAGCGTGTATGTTTGAGTATGTATGTGTGTAATTGTGGATTTTACCACTTTAACGCGGCTAATTGTTTCTTATGTTAATTACTAATGTGTATTGTTGTTTTTTTTTATTGGAATTTTACAGGTAAAATAAACAGCGAAAAAAAAAACAAGAGAATTGGAAAAGCAAAAATAAATTGATCGAGATTGACATTATAAATAGTGAAAAAAAGAGTGTATATGTGTGTGTGTGAATTTGAAGTGAACGAAGATAAATAATGTCTGGACCAGCTCCAGAAATAAATTTCACATCAACAACCTCAACCACCTTACCACCAACACAATCAATGGCTAGTGTAACGACTGAAAATCCACATAACCCATTGGTACCAGGCTTGAGCCATGTCGGTGACGGTTATTTTTTACAATCAAAAACCGCCCAAGGTCTAGCTGGCATTTGTGTATGGGTCGCATTGTTCCTCACATGTCAACAGGTAAGACAGACAATTCATTTTTGTTTTTTTTTTATGCAAACAAGCGGCAACCAAACAAACAAATCAATCATTCATCGGCATATTTCCATGGTAAAAAAGACACAACGCAACACTTTTCAGATATTTAATTTTCTATCGACTTAAACGACGACATACAAAGTCAACATTTACTACGCTAAGATAGCCTTTTCAATCGTCAGAAGATAAGATAATGAGTGAAACGTTTGACGGTTTTTTTCTTTCGGACAAACCTGCCACGATACATTTCAGTATTGCGATTAAAATTGTGAATCATTTGAATTTGATAAAAAATATGAAAACGACGAAATATGATATTCTCCAATAAGATTGATTAACACGGCATAGTCTCAATCAATCTACACTAATTGATGCAAACTATGTTCATTTGAATAATAAATGCACGAAATTCTCATTTGTTTTTGTTCCTTGAACATAATAATGATAACTGATTATATTTCGCATTGTTAAAAACATGCTATATTTTTTGATTGCGTTTATAAAGTAGCAATTTTTTTGATTATTCTTTTTTTCAGTGTTTCATATATCGCTATCAGTATCCGTAAGATAACTGAGAGGGATATATTCAGCCAGATATGACACTGTCTAAATTAGACATTGGAGATGGTAAGCGTGTCTAATGCAATTTTGACACTCATATCTGGCTGAATATATCCCTCTCAGTTATCTTACGGATACTGATAGCGATATATGAAACACTGCTTTTTTTATTCACTTGATATTTCAAAGCGTTTCATGATAAGCCGTAATGACGCATCACTTATTAAAAAGTGAACTCAATATTTTTCAATTTGTTTTTTTTTTTTTTGCCAACATAAAATCATTTCAGAGAAAAGCTTCTTTCGCTGATGCCTTTGATATAGTCGATTTTAAATGAGAAACGACAGTGAAGTGGCAAGCAATTTATAACTACAAAAGCTAAATGCATTTGAAAGAAAAACCACTCACTTTCAACGCCTTGTTCCGATCTTGTGCCATTTGGTCATCACCAGACATTTGTGCAATGCGAAATAACAATGATAATCTATTTGAAGCCGAT
This sequence comes from Contarinia nasturtii, assembly GCF_009176525.2. NCBI lineage: Eukaryota > Metazoa > Arthropoda > Insecta > Diptera > Cecidomyiidae > Contarinia > Contarinia nasturtii. Next base: position 2,261,602 of record NW_022197436.1, on the reverse strand, counting down.
GATCCAATTATTATATTATTTTTAGAAGAAGTGTGCATGCTCTATTAGAGCGAAAATATCTTTTTTTGTTGTTTTTGTTTCTAATATTTTTTTTTTTCATTTTATTTATACTTTTCAAACTCATAACAAATTTTAAAAAAAAAACCTACACACACAAACACCAGATTGTATTGTGCTGTGTGAATATTTGGTGCATCACGTTGTTGATATTTCCATATATCCATCGAAAAGTAGAATAAAATGAAAAGAAATTATTTGATTGCAAGTTGTGTGTCAAATTGCATTTGTCGCCTTTTGCTAAAACGTCAATTCAATCGACGAGAAAGAAAACAATTCAATTAATTATCTGCCGCACCTTTAATCGCTCAAATCATAAGATTTGCTATCTAATTACAACGTTCGACATTAAAAATATTCGCAGCTGTACTCACTTCCATTAAATTCATTAAACTTCAATTGGATTTAAGCGTATTTCAAATATATCGAGAGCAAATACAAAAACAAATACCATTATCAATAAGAGTTCTATGCCATATAAAGCTGTCGATGGCCAATATGAAAAAAAAAAATGCGGAAGAAAGTTTCAACAATTTATTCATCACACATGAAAATCGTGTCGATAGTTAATTGAACGTAAAAGCGTTGAATAGAGAAAAAAAAAGTTCGCACAAAGAAACACACTTTCGGCCGAATCGACGATAAAGACATGAGAGAAGAAAGAAAATGAAGAGCTGTGAAGGTTTTTTTATATTATGTATAGCGAAAATTATTTGTAGTTGAGTTTTACTTTATAATCTTCAAATAATGGTGTTTCAATCTGTTGATGGTTCAGGTCATGGCAATTAATTTAACACGCATTATACACATTATCCGATAGAATTGGGTGCGCAATTGTCGAATAGATAGATGACATAATACACACACGATGGGAATTATCAAGATACAGTTCATTTTAACCCTCAATGGATTCAAAAGGACGCAGAAAAAAAATCAATAAAAATAAATCTACTCGATCGATTTACTTCGTTAATCAAATTGGAACTCAAATAAATATTACACAAATTGTAAAATAACGTCATTCAACAAAAAAAAAAAGAAAATCGCAATTTTAAGAGACATGGTCTATGGGCAAATTTCTGAGAACAGAGAAAATGGTAAACAAGCTCTCGTTGTCAAAACGATTAGAATTTCTTGGAATTACTTCGAAATGTTTTTTTCCGGTAAAAAAGCTATATAACAGTTTCAGTTTCAGTTACACCAAAGAGAGTAATATAAAGAAGAAGTAAACTTTTGAAACAATAACCGAAGTGAGATAATTGCGAGTAAAAAATCGTAATCTCCTTACACAGTTTCAATCGCCATAATGGTAGAATATCAGTTACGAATGAATCTTTCAGTTACTTTTAGCGGTTCAGTCACTTTCTCAACGCTCTGACTAAGAACTAACTGAAATCAATATTTTTATATATAAAAGTCAAGAAATTCATAATAATGTAGTGAATATTGCCGAACTGAAAAATGTTCCACATGAGACAACACTCATGTGGATTGGACTGTAATATCAAAAATTGAAATTCGTAAGGGACTCTCTGTTGGATTTATTTATTTTATGTAAAGAAACAATTATGTTTACCGATCAATAATTTATTGGTGTAACAATCGTTTATAGTAGAGAATTCCATAATGATCTGCATTTATCTCTCTCATAGCTACTTGTAACTTAACATTAATGTAATATTTACATTGTTCACATGTCGACCATTTTGCAACTATTTATTTATCGAACGTGGAAATATTTGCGTTGACGGTAATATGCGTGATATCACATAACGAGCTACACCAAGTCACTTAATATAAAGAATTTAAAGAAGAAATTACATAAAACACACCGACCATCATTAATTTATAAGAGTTATGGTGAGTGAAGAAAACAAGATTGGATACAAAGACACTGCAACCGTATGTTCAGCAACATTCATAAACAAATGCGGACAAAATCAATTCCTTTAGCCAGGCCTTTAACATGATGTGATTTCTTATACATTTCATGCGCATATTTTAAACAGAGAAAACCTTGATAAAATTATCTTTCTTAACTGGTTTTATGATGTTAACATAGCCAATAGCAAGGCCACTACAGTTCCCACGTATGTACGTAACATTAAACGTATAAACAAAAACAGTTGTTGCATTTTATCCATTAAAAATGTGAATCATGAATCTTTCTATCTCTTTCTTGCCATTGAATGTAAATGCATCAAACTATTTAAATTAAAAAAAAATTTTTAGTTTAAGTAAAAGTACTTGTTTAGATTTCACACTAATTTGATGTAAATGATCTTTTCTAGATTTATCAACATTTGAGATGGTACACAAATCCACAAGAGCAACGTTGGATTGTCCGGATATTGTTTATTGTACCGATTTATGCGACATATTCATGGATCAGTCTATTATTTTTCAATTCGGATAGTGTATACATTTACTTTTTCACAGTTCGTGATTGTTATGAAGGTTAGTATGCAGCATTTTCTTATGCAATTTTTGTCAACCGCCTTATTGTTACAACAAAATGAAATCAATCATCCCTTTTTTTTCGTTGCAGCTTTCGTGATATATAACTTTTTATCTCTCTGTTATGAGTATTTGGGCGGTGAGGGAAATATTATGTCCGAAATTCGTGGCAAACCAATAAAATCATCATGTCTTTATGGGACATGTTGCTTAGCAGGTAACCATTTTCTTTCAATTTCTTTCTCCATTTTTGCTTTTTAATCAATAATAATCAATTTTTTTTTTCTTAAGGCAAAACTTATACGATCGGATTCTTACGATTTTGCAAACAAGCCACGCTGCAATTTTGCTTGGTCAAACCATTGGTTGCATTTATCATAATATTCCTTCAAGCATCTGGTCACTATCATGATGGCGACTGGAGGTATATATTGAATATTCCTTTCTTTTCTCTACCGAATTTTTTAATCTTCTAACATTTTCGTTTTCTTTCGGTACATTTTCGAATAATATAGCGTGGATGGCGGTTACATCTACATTACAATGCTGTATAATATTTCAGTATCGTTAGCTTTGTATGGCCTCTACCTATTTTATTTTGCTACCAGAGATTTATTGACGCCATTCGAACCAGTACTTAAATTCTGTACTGTAAAATCGGTGATATTTTTATCGTTTTGGCAAGGTATTGTATACACACACCCACGAACCCACGACTCATTTAAATCTATTCAATTAAATTGACGTTGATTTTCCGTTAGGTGTGGGCTTAGCTATATTGGAAAAAGCCGGTGCCATTTCGGCAATTGTGGACGAAAAGGGTACAACAACCGCTTTGCCTGGTTCCGTATCAGCTGGCTATCAAAATTTCTTCATTTGCGTGGAAATGTTATTCGCTGCAATCGCGTTACGTTATGCATTTCCATATCAGGTAAAAATTTTGATCAACAAAAATCATATTGTTCTTTTAATTCGAACATTTGAAAATTTGTGTAGGTTTATGCACAGGGTGGCATGACTGATGTACATGGTCGTTCAGTCACAATGCAATCTATTTCCAGTAGCCTAAAGGTAAATAAAAAACACACTGACAAATAAACAGAATCAAATTTTTAAATCTTTCGATATGCATATACAATTTAGGAAACGATGAACCCAAAAGACATCATGACAGATGCCATTCATAATTTCCATCCGCAATATCAACAATACACTCAATACAGTTCTGGTAAGTGTGATTGCACTTTATTTTCACTTCGATTGACGCTTGATTAACCGTTGCTTTTTTGGTCCAGAGAAATTTAACAATATGTGCATGTTGTTTGTTTAACTATGCATTCGTAATAACAATCATACTAATCCTCATTCTTCACTATTCCTTCATTTTTTGTTTTAACCCATTTTCCAACAAAAAAAATAATTATTTGTGTAATGGTCGTTTGTGAATTGTGATTAAATTTGAGAAAAAATTGGTATTGGTATATGTTAGAATTTCAGTTATACAATCGTCACTCATCTTAAAGTTTGGCCTTTCGAATAAATAGATTTTAATTTTGTCATCTTTATGTAAATGATTAGTTTCGTAAATTTTTCGATTTAAAATAGTCACAAACCAGAATAGCCTTAACACTGATTTTTTACTATCTTTAAGCCAGTGATTTGGCAATTTATTAAAATAGTTATAAATATAGTTATCTATCTGGTGATAATGTAATACAGTATAATATAGTCACTATTATAATTATTTTTCAAACAAAATGCACCTACCACCAGGTGTGATGTTTCATTTTGCCAATCCGGTCGCATTTGATCATACGGTCGAAGCACATGTCAATCTACTAGTATCTACTGTGTGTGTACATGTGTACAACCTATTTTGCTTTCTTCGTATAAACTTTTGGCACATTCAAAACTCACGTAATCTCACTTTGCATAAATACTCATATCACGATGTGTTACGCACATGTATTTGTGTTGACTAGAAATGGCACGCATTTCATTTTAATAAAACAAACAAATAAATAAAAACAAATGTTAATAAATTAAATTGTTATATTAACAAGTGATTTTTCCCTTTTTTTCGTTAGCTGTAAAATGGCCTGCATAAAAAACGAAACTGAACTTTTATTTTCTTTTGCGCAATGACCAAACATCATATCCTCAATATGAAGAATGTTTGACTCCTTTTTTTCTTCTTTTTTCTTCTTTATTTTGGAACGCAATTTTTTAAACAAAATAACAACAAGAATATTGTAATTAGTTTTCATTTGGTTTTATATTTAATTTTTTTCGGTAGAAAACCGAATGTTTTTATTATGTTGAAACATTTGATTCAAATACATTTTAATGGGTGACACCCCCCGTTAAAAAAAAAAAACGAATAAATGTTATGAGTTAATCAGATGACGGGATTTTTTTCTTCTGCGACAACAGTAAAGCACACCAACACACACAGTAATATAAGTGTAGTTTAAATTTGAACACAGTTCTTTTGCGCCTTAGAGTTCGACTAAATGGTGAACACATATTCTATTAAAATATATTTACCACAGAGATTAAGTTTATCTTTCTGAAAATGACGCTTCTATTTCCGTGCGAATACCACAACACATATGAACGTTTATAACACAAATCATAGCTTCTGAAGTTCACAATCCAAATCTCTGATTTAAAATGAACAATTTTGGGCTAGCCTCAAAAAAAGTAAATACCTTCCAAGACAAGTCTGTGTGGTGTAACCTTCGTTCACTGAAAAAGTGAAGACTTGAAATAAATAACCGGAACTTCTGGTCAGAAGCTATGGTGCTGGTAGAAAAATGTGTTCCATATATTTGATTTTTTGGGCTCTAACGAGTGTCATTTTTACAATCTCAATCTCAAACTAAGTAGAAAAATGTCAAATGTTGTTTTTGGTGAACATTTTATCATTTTATAATACTTCTGATTTTGATATAAACTTTATTCTTTTTGAACTTTATTTTTCTTTTTAAAAATTAATTTGTTCAGAAGACATTTTCAAGCTTCTTAGTCTGAGATTATAGAACGTCACTACGAAGACTCAATAAAAAGTGTAGAAGTGACACTTGAATAAGAAGTGTAAGAAACATATGTATCGAAATGAATTAAAAGCGTTGTTTTCAGTAATTTAAATCATTTTCTTAGGCTTTATTGATAAAGAAAAACAAACCAGCATTTAACACATATACTTTCAATTGGTTATGGGTTTCTAGGCCATTTTTATCCTCGCTTTCTCACCCTTTACATTTAAGAAGTTAGCTTATAAGTTGCTAAAGGATTAGCGTGGTGTTTGTAAATGTTGAAAAAAAGAAGAAATTTAATCTAAACCGTATCTAACGAAGTCATCGAAGCTTCTTTATTTTGTTTTTCGTTGATTGTTTTTAACAAAGAATTCCACCTCCGAAACAATTTACATTGTTGAATTTTCTTTGTGATTTTTTGTTTGATTTCTCTTCTTTTTTTTGTTTATTCCCTACAGAAGTGACATCGTCTCAACAGTATGAGAAGCTTTGAAAAACTTAAAAAAGATTTAAAAACAAAAATTTATAAAAAGAAAAAGCCTTACGATTATTCTTAATTTTTTTCTAAATATGAATAAATAGACATATTATAACTTTTTATTTATTTAATTTTTTTTTTTCGATAAAAAAAGTTGACATCAAAAAAATGAAACAAAAAAAATGCTGTGAATCAAATCTGTGCAGTGACACTGCAAATAGAAAAAACTGAATATTAGTAACATGAAAGCTATGTTGCAATTTAGTACGGAAATTCTATTCTCTATGAACTACCACTTTTACAAAGCTGAGTTTGAACTGGTTTTATCTAGACATGACTTGTCTGTAATACACATGATTCATAGTTTTTTAACTAGTGTCCCGGTTTCACCAATCATACCTTTGAATCCTTTCGTCATTCATCGATTTTTCGTTTTTCTGCACCCGTTCTGGATTACCATATCAAATATTTTTTGGCCTGTCGATGTTTTGTACAACATTTTTGGATCGGAATAATGGTGCAACAAAAACTGTTTCATACTTCTTAGAAATCAATCATGAAAAATTCAAGGGAAAAAAATGAGATTGATCGATTTGATAGTATCTTCTCCCGTCATACAAAAACACCTAATTTATTCGCAATGCTTATTTGTTCACGAGAACATTCGAATGTAGTGAAAGGACTAACCACTAGTAATTGGAAAGTATACGCTTATTACATAGAATGTAGCGCCAAGTATACGTGAACTTTATTTTTTTATCATTTTGGGCAGTAATCTCATCGCTTCTTTAATCCTTTCGAAAAATAAAGGATCGTATAAAATATTTGAATGTTATTCATCGAAGCAAAAATTTCATTTAAAAGAATCTAGCCTCTACTAGAATTTTCGTACCAAATTGTTATAAATTATGTTGTATTAAAAATATGATGATTTTCTTATTTACTGTGTACATTAGGTAGTTAAAGTAAACATTCTGGTTCAATCAATGATATTCTTACTTATTATGGCATATTCCACTCCAAATGAAAATGAGACGTTTTTTCTCTTTTTCTCTCTTGATTTGCCGCGAATAGTATTCATACAGCGATTGAACGAGAAAAGCGATCAGACAAACGCAAATTGTTCAACGATTTATATATATATATATGTTTTATGGTTAAAAAAAATACAAATTGAGATAGCTTTTTTTTCATTGTCCCTACAATTCATTGTAAAGATATTTAAAAATGTATGTGTATATTTTGTACTTAAATTTAAATAATTACACAATATACACTCAACACAAGTAATTCCGCTACTTTTATTTAAAAAATGAATTTTTCTTCTCTTAAAATAAGAAAAAAAAAGAGAAAAACTCTCGTTAAATGCTTGCATCAAATATTTTTAATAAATATAAAAGTATGAAAAATCTGGAGATGAATTTATGGTAATAGAGTAAAGAAAAAAAAAGATTGTAAAGCAGTTATAACCGCACTTGTGATTGTTGTTTAAAACAGATTTTCATCGTAAAACTGTCTGAATATGTTCAGAATGTTGATGTTGGCTTATGCTTGATTTTTTTTTGTCATAAGAACATTTGGAAGAGTTAAATGTTCATAGTATATAACATATCATAGAAACGAACAGTAACTTGCATGAAAAATCACTTTGTGTGCCTTAATAAAAACAATGTTCATTTTCAATAAGAGTTATTATACGCTTCGGAATGTTCACATACATCGATCATATTTACGGTCGAGCATATTTGATTTTATTGAAAATGAACATTCAAATGTGTATACAATTTAAAATATTAAAATAAAATATAATACACAAGTTTCAACGGAAACTTAAGAACAGACACAATAAAACTGAGATATATGTATTGAAGTTCAAAAAAAAAATCGATTTGAAAGAATGCACCGATAATTAATAAATTTTTTTTAGATGAAATATAGCCAGTATTGGGCATTAAATCGATATTATTTGTTAATAACTATAGTATAACAACTGAAACAACCCCTTAAACAATCCAATATTATTCAATCGCCTAATCATCCGTTCCTTTCTTCACACCGACCAGAGAGAAATAAAATAAACAAGACAAATGATTGATTAAAAAAAAAAATGTTCAGAACTAAATAATATAATTAGTTGTATTTGATTGTGATTTATAAATGGAAATTAATTTTTATTTTGAGTGTTAAACATTTTGATCAGCAAATAAATTCCTTCTAAAATGGCACCGATGAAAAAAAAAACAACTGACAAAATACGGTTTCTATTATTTCTGTCTAATTCTTGTTTCGATGTGCGTGCCTATGTATTTGTGTCCTTAAATGTATTGTCATTCTTTGAATGCCATAAAATTAGAATGTATATCATGTAGATGCGTTTTATGTAGAAATCTCCCTAAGAAATGAAGGTAAGTAATTGCTATTTTTCTGGATTCAAACACCAAATTGGTATGCCTTGTTTGTTAAAACGATTAGCATGATTTTACTGGAAATTGGAACAATCATTTGAAATATTATTCTTTGAAATAATATAGAAATTTTTTGTTTGCATTTGTGAAAATTACCTGCTTCATAGTTTTATCAGCATTTATTTTTTCTGTGAATTTTCTAGTATACAACAATATTTTGAATGACGATCAATCCTTTATAACAAATATACATTTAAATCATATATTCCTATTCATTTTACAATCGCCAAATTTTCATGAATCGAATGAATAATGCTCAAGCGTATTTTGTTCGCACTATATTCTTCAGAAAATGTATTTTTTTTTGTTATTGTCAATTTTCATTTTTCAAAAGGTAACAAAAACAGTCGAGGAATCCGAGTATCTTCATATGATCCCGATGATCCAGCATCACAAACTGGTGCACAGCATACCGGCAATTCGGGTAGCGGTGCAGGTGGCGGTGGCTATGTAGCACCAAAAACATTGGGCAATCAAAGGAAATTTATGCCCGGCAGCCAGGGCAGTAGTCGGGTGTCAACAATAAGTCAAAACTACAACGAAAAAACGATGCTTCTCAGCAGTGACGACGAATACCAATAAAGATTTTTTTTAGAGTAGAAAATGAAATTAGCAGAACGATCAATTTAAAAAAATGACTAACCATAAAAGTTAAACAATATTTGGAATGAAAACAAAAAATAAACAAACAAATATCCAAAGAAATAAAACCAAAAAAACATTCATCGTGAAAAACCAAAATTACAATGAGTGTTCAAATTCATTTGTGTATTTTACAATTGTTGTGAAGAAAAAACTTAATCAAGCGACATATTTTCATATTTGTATCGATTTCAGTGCAAATGTTGCGCTTTCATGCATGTTCATTCATTACTGTGAAACACAACACACACACACATACCTTCATTTTATAATCACGCTATGCAGCCAGTCTTCGAAGAGCACAATTGAACTACGCCAAACAATAATACACACTTATAAAAAATTACACTAGTCCATTAACCGTAACAATAAATCATTTTGCATGGTTCAATTGAATATGTATGTAAAAACAAATCAGTAAAAGTAATTTTATCAGAAAACCAATGCCCATTAGTCTCACAATTAAAAAGAAGATAAAGAAAAAATATTATAAAAAATTAAAAAAAAAATTATGAAGAAATGAATTCACATTGCATGTAATTGACGCCATATTATTATTATTAACCAAGGTCTATTGCATAATGCGAATCAAATAATAATTTGCGAACAGGTAATATTTATTATATATTAAAAAAATTAAAATAACAAACCAAAAAAATTAAATTAATGAAATTTTGAAGATTTTAGGAGACTCTTAACGCAGTTCATATATGTATTTTTGTATAGCAATTTCTTCGTTTTTTATGTATATAAATTTAAGCGAGATTGTTCTTTCATTTCAAACATGACACTTTTTTACTGGGACTTTATTCGGTTTTTTTCTTATGCCACCACTTATATATATACTCACCACCATTGGGTAATATGAATTTGTTGTTTTTCAAATTCAGACTTGAATCGTTTAATGCCATTTGCAGATACCAAAAACAAGGATATAACAAGTAGACGTGAACATGATAATGAAGTGAACTCATATATGCTAAATCAATATGATAAATAACTAAAAATTTATTTTTTTTAGCAAGAATAAATTGATATGAACAAAAGCCAACTCCATTCTAAAATACTAAACGAACAAAAAAAAAAATAGTACTTGAATTGAAATTGAGATCAAATGTGTCAAAATATGCATATTTTGTTATATTTATTTAAAAAAAAATTGTTTTATTTATTAACAATTTATTTCATTAAGAGATTTTTTTTTTCTTCATTCGATTTTATGTAAATAAATGTTAAACAAAAGTGTATATCGCCGATTAAAATGAAACAATTTAAATTTAAATGTAGATAAAAAGAAATGAGATTAAGAGAAAATGGACGAGGAAAAAACCACAAGCGCCACAAAGCCAGTTTAAATTAATGTTCGGTTGAGATGAACGAATCAAGTGCGATCATAAGTAAAAACAACGGAATAAAGCATATTGATTAATATGTAATCGCATAACAAATCAAATTTCATTGTGAAATCAAAAAAAATGATAACATTCACGAAACAGAAATAATTTCCAGGTGAAAAATGGTGATTGCGGGTAAAGCAAATCTCGTGGTCTCGTCTTGTTTTCTCTTCGATTTCTTTTTTGTTTTGTTTTATTTTGGTAAACATTATACAGACTTCTTATAAGTAAAAAAAAACTTATTAAACAATCAGCCTTGAAATTATACGCTAAATCAATTAGCAACTCATTTACAGACGTGTTGATTAAAACACGCTAAAACCAATTCGAAACCAACAACATTAAAATAGTCTTCAAATTTAAACAAAATAAAAATCTATTTGTTGTAAATATATTCATAATATGCACAAACCAATAAATAAAGTAAACGGTTTAAAGATTATGTGAATCAAAATCCGTGTATAAATTCTAATAGAACCGAAATGAAAACACAACAATTTTAATAATAAAAACCAAAAGAATTATCATTGTGCTGAAACCTGAACAACACTTGTCATATTCAAAAGAGAGTTTTGTATTTCTACTTGTTTGAATTATTATTATTACTGCTCTTTTTTTTAAAAAAGGTAAGTATTTGAAGAATTCGTTGTTTTTTGTTTCGAAAGTGATTTAAAATTTTAATGATAACACCTGATATTCTCTTTTATGATTCAATTTTGACGATGTTGATAATTAAAAGTTAGTACTTTGTGATGAATCTTCAGCGAATCAATAGTTATGAGCACGACGTAAAATGTGATCTATTGTTTAAATTTTGGTGGGTGTTTCAAATAAAATTCAAAGTCAACAACCGAAAATAATAGAAATTGAATAAATTATTATATTTGTCAGATTTCTCTTCTTTTATACGGACACCTGCTTCAATTTTATATAATAAATAATATTTGTATTTTAATGTCAAGCGATGATCAAAGATTTCATTGGATTTCAACAATTTTCACTACAATACAAAATCAAATCTTTTATTCCCGGTGTTGCAGTTGAAAAAAGTGAACATCAAAGAAATCACATACAGTAATTATAGTGTGCGCATTCGTCATTCGTTGTATCGTACAAAATGATCGCACGAAATGGTTGGAATTACCACCCATTTTTATGAATTATACAGAATGTTCGTGAATTGCGTGTAGATATAGATCCTTGGAAACTGAGAAGTGAAAATACATATGGACACTCACGAATGAATGTCAATTTTACACCTCAGAATCCAAGGAATAAAAAAATATCAATAAATAAAGTCAATAACTTCGGTCGTTTTAATAAAGACTATTTCATATTTTTTTGTTAAATAATTTTTTTAATAAAAACTTCTAGTATTTTCTATTGTACTATTCGCTAATTTCTATTTGGTGTCCAAGTATAGAAGAAATGCGTATTTGGCTACCATACTCACTCATAATACGTCATTTGTTATCAAGGAAACGAGCCGTTTGACTTGATTTCATTTTTGTTTAATCTGTGAAGCAAAAACGTTTCTATTTTTATACAAACTTTTTGAACGAGATTATTTAACGAAATTCAATTACTATGCTTTTTAAATACATTTTTGTGCTAATTTTCAAACTGTACATTACAAAATACATCGTAAAATAAAATACAGATTTTTTTAAGTTCAGTAGAATAATGATATTCCAACATATGAAATGACAAACGCGAAATACAGCTGACACAAGGATGTCAAAAGAGTTGTATACATCGAATGTACAATGCTTTAGAATCCTAGTCATTGTTATATGTATGTAATATCCTACGATAGTATGCGAATGAATGTTTGAGATGTGCTTTGTCGAATAATGATGAAGAATTGTATTTGATAAACAGAGATTGGAATAAGAATCTACTAACGGACCTTAGCATCACTTTTCGACTATAGTTCAGTTAAATGAATGAAAACTTCAATACTTCAAATGTCTGCATAGAAAAATGCTTTCCAAACATTTGTTCATTCATTTCTATCTGTTAAGCACAGTTAAAATTATCGTTCCACTTTCCTCATTATAACTCACTGTTGTTTTTCAACTACATTAGTTATTATTGAATATATAAATATTCAGTCATCTTTCGTCGACAAAAGTAGAGGTTTTTGAGTGTGATCATGAAAGTGTTCAAGTTAATTTCGATTCTCGTTTTATTAATTTTAATTAGAAAAAGTGCAGCCATAGCCGGCGGAATGAAAGTAGCACCTAATCTAATGAGTAATATTGTCATACGGCAGCTATAATGTGCCTAGAAGGCAACGCCGAAAAGTTTTATACAGTTCTGGTGCAATAATTTCGCCATATGCAGTATTGACATCCAAGGACTGTTATAAAGATTTACAATCGCGAAATTGTTTATCCGTTTATGTGCGTGTTGGAAATGTCATTATTTCTAACTCTATAGAACATGAGGCTGATGATGTCACTCCTTACCCGATTAACGGAACAACCTACAATAATGCTATATTAATGTAGGTTGTTCCGTTAATCGAGTTAGGAGATAATATCATAAGCTTTCATGAATCAATAATGACAAAAAAGAATGACATGAAAAGAGTAGTTGATTGAACCAATGGAAATTCAATGTTCCGTAGAAGTCAAATACTTGAAATCCACGCATTCTGATATCTTTTCACTATTAAATTGTTTTCATAAACTTTTTTCATATTTTAAATACACGTACATATTTTTGTACATACGATAAGCAAATTAGAAATCGTTATCCAACTATTTATTAGGGAGCAATTAAAACAACCACACAATTTTCATAAAATACATTTATCATTTATTAAAACAATATAACGAAACATTCGGAAACATTTAAAAGTAAAATTAAAAAATATCACACATACATTCAAAAAATCATTTAAGAAAATTCAACTTAAATCTAATATGTGACCATTTCCTTCCATCAGCACGGTCCTTTTGCACAGCTTAGAAAAATGGGTCCAAGAATATTCTTACGATATCCGCCTAGAAATAAACATTTTCAATTAATTTGTTGTGGAAAATTGAAAAAGTTTATTTACCACTTTTTCTTTTTTAATTCGAAATATCACCAGTTTCAAACACATGAAATAAGCATAGCCATTTGAATTTTATGGTAAATAAATAATTTTTTTCTATGAGCTCACTCAAAACCAGTTTATTTTTACTTTCAACGATTTAATTTAAGAAAACCATTGATGTTCAAGCAACGTTAGATTTAAACTAGAAAATCGCCAATTCAATATCGTATTTATATAGAAAAAGTATTTTATTAATAATTCAACAAAAAAATGAGGCGTAACCTTGATCGCGTGGTTTTCCATAAAACTTTAACTATAGTTAATCACCAGTTGGTTTCCAGTATAAATTTACTATTGGTCAAATATTATGGGATAATTGAAATAATTATTCGGTTATACTTTATGTTGATTGGTTCGTTCATCAAGTTAATAATCGAAGGAGGTTTTATTCGAACTATCAAAAAAATGGTTAGTTTGTTATTGATTTTCAAATCACAACAATTGATGATAAAGTTTACACGAGTTGCTTCAGAATTGTATAGATATGAAAAATCATGAAATCATCATAGTCAAAATGTCACCAACTACCCTCTTTTTACGTTTTCCTTTTCACGCTCTTCGTGTATTCCTATTAAAATAAGTTAGAAAGAAGAATTCTATCTGACCCCATGGTAACGGTATAGCAAAACTATAATAAAATCAGGAAAAACAATTTTCAGACACCAGAAATGTGTAAGCTGTATGCGCTCGACAAACCACAGATATTTTTAAAAATATTTGCAAACAATTGTATACCAAGCAATTTTCTACAAGTAATGATACCATTGTTACAAAAGTTTTATCGTTGTATAAATTCACAAATACAAATTTAAATATTTGTTACATTCTTGCAAAATTTCAACCATACCACCGTAAAATGCACAGCAGATATATATTGACAATGCATTCGAGAGTACTGGTATAATAGAAATCTAAAGAATTGATATTGAATTTGAACAAACGTTGAAAATAATATTGTCTATCAATTCTGGTTGAGAGTAGAAAGACACCTTTGAATTCAAATGTCGCTTTTTCCATCGTCTTCATATTGAAACGCGTAAAAGCATGTACATTTTTCTCATTATTTTGTAGCACCACGAAACAACTTTAACAAATGAGTGAATTACAAAAATAAAAGCAAGGAATAGAGAGAGAAAGAGAGAGAGATCATGCAAAATGGCTTTGGGAATTCCTGCGGAAGATTCGTCGGAAAACCAATCAAAACCAATTACGCCGAGTGCACCGCCATTGAAATCCTTGATATCGGTGGATACAAATGCAACCCAATTCGTTGTTGCACTAGATGTTTCAACGACCGCACTCCGTGCTAGCGAACGTTTGCGTCGTATTATAAACGAAAAAATCAATTGTGACATTATAAGCGACGTCACCGAAGCTGAATTTCGACAAATGATTGAATTTCTTGAAGTAAAAAAATTACAATTTAAAGATCAAAATCATCGATTGCAAATGTTTAATGTGGCCAAACGATATAATTGTGCTGACATGCAAATATATTGTTTGCGTGAAGTTGATGCCAATTTGGATGTATCAAATGTAATCACTGTCTATCGTACGCTATGTTTTAACGGTTCAATCACATCGCACAAGGATTCAATCGATCGCAAACAGACCAATTTCAAAAAATTCAACTACACACCCGAAGAATTTCTCACATATTTGGTATTCAATGTTTTGCAGTTTATCAATATGAATGCGGACAATGTTCTCTTATCGGAAGGTATTGATGGGCTTCGATTCAAAGAATTTAAAAATATTGTGAGCCAAGATGATCTTTTGTTACGCTCAGAACTGGTTTTAATTGATACGCTGACACGCTGGAGCCGAGCCAAATGTCGGCGAAAAAATATCGAACTCACCTTAGAAAACGAACGGTCCGTTTTACGTGAACTTTGCTATGCACCGAGGTTTGTTTTGCATTTTTTTTTCTACATTTACTTATGACAAAGTCTCGATATATATTATTATTTTTGTCCCATTCAAATACAGATATTTAATGCTAAGTTCAAGCGAATTTGAATTGGCCAGTAACAATATTCGATTTTTAGATCTGGTCGAACTGAAATTGATTCGAGAAGCATTTGATGACAAAAACTCAGGTTCAACTGTAGAACAAACAAACATGTTGAACAATTTTAGAAAACCACGACCAAAATATACACACATGCCAATCTATTTAAGTCCACGAAGTCACCCAAAAAACTATTCAAGACAAATGCGCCGAAATGATCGCAACGATAGTGATGGATCATCGTGTTTTCTAGATTGTTTAGCAGCTTTCATTTTTCTATGTGATTAAATAATAATAATAATAAATTTTATTTTATTTTTTTTATAATTGAGTTTTTGATTGATGCTTCGGATTTTTTATAGACTTTAAAAAACATCCACAGCGAATTTCTTTAATTCAATTTGTCATTTTATTTCAAACATTTTATTTATTGAAAAGTCAATGCAGAGTCACCAATAATGAATTAAGTGAACGAATGAACATTGATGAAAGATATTTATTATTATTTATACACTGCGAGAACAAGAGGTGAAATGATTCGAACCTTTAAACGGTCGTCTTTTTATCGATTTGTGTAAAATCTAGTACCGAGACCTGCTTGAAACGTATCTTTTTCTTCCATGTCAGATGAGCCGCTTGGTGATCTGATCGCTTCTCGTGTCCGATAGATTTTTTTTGTACAATTCTGTTGAAATTCACATTCGAAAATGAAATTTAACGAAACTAACCAAAAAATATTAATTATATTCAACATAAAAATTGAAATAAAAATAAATCATAGGTCCTACCGAGAATCGAACTCGGATTGCTGGATTCAAAGTCCAAAGTGCTAACCATTACACCATAGAACCGCTTGACATTCGATAAACTAATTGAGCTGACGAAAGTTGCCGAAAATTGTGAAGAAAAAACTAGTTTTGATTTATAAATTTGGACTTTCATCTTTCACATTTTAGATGAATGCATAAAACTCGATGTGGTTTACACGTCACACTACTGATACTACACGTGATACTACTCATTCACATACATCACACTAGTGCATATGAGACATATGTATAGCACAGGTTCCAAAATATATTTTATGAAATAATGATCAATCCCTCGGAAATTGAATGAATGAGTCCGTCTCCATCAACAGACAAAATTACCAAAAAATCCATATTTCATATAGATTTAAAATCAATGAAAGAACTTTTGTTGATGTGGGCTCAAATTAATTCGGAATTTTCGAGAAGTGAAAAGAAAGATCAAGTATAGCAACAACAATAACATTGACCCATCATCATACGCTTATAATAATATCAGTAAGGCAATATTTTGGTTCAGAATTTGGTGTCTGACTGGGTTACAATGTTCGACTTATTTTAAATGACCTCCGACAAACGAATTCATTTCAATGGGCGAAATTTATATTTGATTTGGCACTTAGCCAGCATGTGTCTAGCTTGCTAGATCCAAATAATGGTATAAATGTTGGACTGTAATAAATAAATATAATTAATTAAATAAAGCGATGTTTATATTCAAAGATTAAATTCTTCAAAGAAATTTAATAATTTATTTTCTTTGTATTACAAAAAATTGTAACTAAATTGATTTTTCTGATGTTACCATATCTATGATGAGCATTGCTTACAATAATATCATGATATTTAAACATGAAAAACGTAAAAAAAACAATTACAATGTCTTAAAATATTCTTCAACGATTGTCCGCCTTGATTCGAACATTTTCATTGCTTCGTTCATTGAGTCTGTGATATCTTCACTTCTTTCTTCTTCTAATGATTTTGCTTTGTACATAGTCTTTAAAATTGATTCAAGCTAAAAAAAATGTAATGAATTTAAAATAATATCAGAACTTTATTGAATATTCATTTCATACCTGATTTCTAGAATCGTCAGTACTGATGTATTTCGCCAAAAGTGAAATGGTTTTATCCAAATTGAGTTGCTTACATCCATTTCTCAACAGACATCCTCGATCGATTTGATTTTCCATTAGATTAAGAGCTAATGAAAGTCCGATGCGGCTTTTGGTCGCAATTGAGTAGAATATGGCCAAACGCGCTTCTTCTTTTAGATTTATATTCGAATCAAATGATTTATGTAAATATTCTTCAAGCAATTTTTCGTTTCCAATATTTCCAAGACTACTAATTATCTCTTGAATTTCTTCTGAATTTTTCGATGACAACAGTCGCTCCCAAATCTTACCAACAACACTTGATTTTGCATTAATGATACCATTTTCGTAAATGACGCCTCTTGTGTCTGCTGCAAAATTATCATTGAAAATTGATACTTCAAGTGATTGTTCGGCCATTTGTAAACAGGATTCGAGGCCAAATCCACAAGCTACTTTGATGGCGATTTGCTGTTTTGACTTTTCAACATAGTCGGTAGATTTCCAATTAATGCTTTGATAAAATGGCTCAACAATACTAACAACAAATGTTCTAAATTTTTTATACGTATCGCTATCTTCAATCAGTGATTGTTTTAGTTTGAATAGTGCGTCCATTGCTGTGTTCCATGGAGCAATATGTATTTCGTGTTTTAAATATTTAATATGTTCGAAATACATTTCGCTTGGTAATCGATGTGTCAAAGCAAAATCATTGAGATCATCAAGTAATTGAGCCCGACTGGATGGATGGATTTTGGTTTTATCGCCCGAATTCAACTCTTTCAAAAGCAATTGATAGTTTCTTTTATCGTACATAATTCGATAAAAACCAGTTTGTTGCTTATTGAACAGCACCCAATCGTCATTTGTCCAGGTTTTAATTCCATTTGGTTTGATAAGCTTTGATTTAATGCCTTTTGGTAACCAACCATCTACCGACGTGTCGTTGACGTTTACATTATTGGATGTATCAAAATTATATGGAATCCAATACGATGTTGAATTTGCTTCTGGGTGTGGATAGTAATCAAAATATCTTTCTTGTGAAATTTTTATCGTATTTTGTTGGTAGTTTCGGTTGACAGTAAGCAATGGGAACCCATTTTGATTTGACCAAGATCCAAAGATCTTTTTTACACTCAAATTTTCATCTAAACTACCGTCCTCTTTAACAGCACGATCTAAATTCTCGAATAAATCATTTTCATCGGCTACATCCAATGATCTACGATTTAAAGTTTGTAAGAAGAATGAAGATTATTAGAAGCGAATTAAATCATGTCATCAATTGAAGTGGCTATGTTGACATTGTTGGTAAAAAAACCGATTTTCACTTTTAAATGGGAAATCATCATTAGATTGAATATTTCCAGAGACTGTTGTGGTTATATGCACAAAATAATTTCGACTGTACGCTACTTAAACATCATAAAGTGGTTAGGGTTTTTTTTTCAATTTCCTTTTGGTTGTGGTAGACAATGACCAAAATGAGGTCAAAAACCTTCCAAATCCCAAAATTGATTCCATTTTTGGATACCATAACTCCCGAACCCCCAGAGCACCCTTGTACCTTACAAACCCGATATTTAAGTTCTAAGAGTAATTTTTCGTGAGAAATCCAAAAATGGGGTCAATTTTGGGATTTGTAAGGTTTTTGACCCCATTTTTGTCATTGCCATGATGGGCTACTTCTGGCTTGACTTCTGGAGTCATTTTTACCCCCATTTTTTTTGTCTCTTCAAGGGCTACAACTTTGCCGAATAAAAGTATTCGGATTTTTGACACTTCAAGGAGGCGTACCCAGAACCCATGTCAATTTGGGAAAAAAATGATGCCAAGCGTGTTATTTTGGACCCCACTACCACATCCAATTGGGAATTTGAAAAAAAAAAATCTAACCACTGGGGATGTTTACTGGTTAGTGTACTTACTTTTGTGTAAGGTAGTAATTAAGTCCTTTCTTAAAACTGCTTTCACCAAATGCATGCAAAAACATCCGAAGAACTGATCCAGCTATGAAATACAGATAAAAAAACATTTTTAAAGTGAACTGTCTCTGATGGCAATTATGGCAGATTTTACATTTTGCATAGGAAATGTGGTCAAATAGGCCTTGAATTCCCCTTGGACTTTCTACATAATACGTCATGGAACGCGTTTTATTCCTCGCATCGAGTTTTAGAACCGGTTGTAAGTTTCTAGTTACCAAATGCTCATTTATATTCCATTCAGGATGCACCTACAATTTTATACTGTTCACATTTCATTCGGAATAATAATAAATTGGGTGAATCTTACGATATTGGTAGCAATGAATTGAAACAGAGTTGCAAAACCTTCGTTAAGCCATAAATAGGTCCACCTATGATAATTAACACACATATAAAATATATCCAACTATTGCCTGATTTTGATGAAGAAAAAAGCATACATACCATTTTGGCGACACGAGATTACCAAACCACTATAAAGAGAATTGTCTTGTATTAAAAAACACTTGATGGATTGAATGAACGACTTACTTGATGGCCAAATTCATGCGCAATTGTGGTAACTATACTTTTCTTTCTATTCTCAGAATGAATAGATGGATTGAATAATAAAAGCTCTTGCCTATAAGTCACCTAAATTTCGAAGATTTGTCTATATTACACTGTCCTAGTTGAAAAAAACGACAGAGACGGGACTAGTCATTCTTACTCAATTCGGGGCCAAGAAATCCAATGGTGCTAGCCATTTTGCTTGGTTGGCTCATGACTTCATACAATTTTTTTTTTTCGAAGTTTTGATTTTGGGCTATTCTGAAAAATGATATGTTGTGAAAATCGGTATTGGGGGGTTTTTTGGCACGAGAAAATCGAATTTTGCATACATTTTGCGATACGATAATATTTGGATACACTTTCCGACACTTTCCGTACAAAAAATCGAAAAAATCACCGAAAATGAAAATCACATGAATGAGTGGTAATCATCTTAAAATGTATCAGCATCCGATCGATTCTGTTGAAAAAATTATAATTTTTCTCTCAAAAATTCATTACATTTTGTGTTTTTCCAAATATATCATAGAAATTAGCTTTGATTAATTAATATTTTTTAAAAATCAATAAATTCCATTCATTTATAATCAGTTTCATGTGTTTATTTAACTTCTTTAAACAAATGTTGTGGTTTGTGGTTAATGCTCTAATTTGAAACGATGTAAGTGCACCAGATGGTGTTAGAATCAATTTACATATTCCATTGACATTGTTCATTTTGACATTTTATTGCGTCATCACATTTCTGCGTTGTTTACAAGCTGATTGTACTTGCGTGCATTTGATTTTAATGTAGAATAATATTGAAGTTTTCATAATAAAAATGAGTGATTGCCATCAACGTTTTAATCACTATTGTTACATTTGTGGCAAATTCATTGTTATGCCGAATCGAAGAAAAATAAGTGATGAAATTTGTAAAATATATGAACAATATTTTAATATACCGGTGATTAGAAATGAACAGTGGGTGCCATCGATTGCTTGTACATCGTGTACTAATGGATTGAAAAGGTGGTCAAAAGGCGAGCGCGAAAGTATGCCATTTGGAATTCCAATGGTGTGGATTGAACCTGGATTCCATGATGCTGCTAATTGCTATGTGTGTGTGAATAATGTTACCGGCCTGAATAGATTCAAAGCACGCACTTTCGAATACAAAAGTGTACCATCAGCACAAACACCATTGCCACATTCTGAACACGTTCCGATCCCGAAGAAACCAAGTCCGGGAGAACAATACGTTCCACCAACATTTGAATCAGCACCCGAATCATCATATTCTTTGCATCAGCCATCAAATGTTACACCACCTTGTAAACACATTGAATGTACTCAAAATCGTTTGGATATCATGGCACGTCAATTGAAATTATCACAAGAACGTCAAATTATGTTAACACAACATCTCAAAGCATTGAATATTTTGGCTCCAGGTGTAAAGGTGTATGGCGCTCGTGGAAGACAACGAGAATTTATGAAGTTTTTCGATCGGAATGATGAAAATACATTCGCATATTGTAATAATATTCGTGGTTTGATGACAGCAATGGGCTATGAATATAATGCAGTAGAATGGCGGCTTTTCATTGATGCATCGAAAAGCAGTTTGAAAGCGGTTCTTCTGTATATTGACAACACAAAGAGCCCGATTCCGCTTGCAATCAGCACCAAAACTGAGGAATCAAAAGAATCGATGCAAAAAATAATTGATGCCATAAAATACGACGAGCATCTATGGAAAGTGTGCGCCGATCTGAAAGTGGTTGCGTTGTTGCGTGGTTTACCACATAGAGGATATCCCAAGTACATGTGCTTCCTATGCCAATGGGATACTCGGCACCCAAACCAGTACGAAAAACGGGACTGGCCACCCCGACATACCTATCAAATTGGACGTCAAAACGTGAGATATGAGCCACTTATTCCAATGGAAAAAGTGCTACTGGCACCGCTGCATATCAAATTGGGCATTGTCAAGAATTTCATCAAAGCCTTGGTAAAGAGAAATAATGAACAAGCATTTCAACGATTGATACAAATTTTTCCTCGATTGAGCAAAGCGAAAATTAAAGAGGGTAAACATTTTTTGTACAAAATGATAACATGTTTATTGAAATCACGCTTTTTTGTGTCTTTTTTGGCTCAGGTGTGTTAAACGGACCAGATATCCGGAAATTAACGAAGGATGCTCAATTCGAACAATGTCTGATGGAAGAAGAAGGTGTAGCTTGGGATAATTTGAAAGCTTTTATCGAAGGTGTACTCGGTATTCACCGTGCACAAAATTGGCGCACCTTGACCGACAACATGCTTGATTCATTTGACATTTTAGGCGTCACCATGTCTCTAAAAATACACTTTCTACACCATCATCAAGATAAATTAGAGATTCAAGCCTCTACTGAATCTGATGAACACGGTGAACGGTTTCATCAGGTGACCGCTCAACTTGAACACTGGTATAGTGGCAAGAAACTAAATTCGTTGCTTGCTGACCTCTGCTGGAACTTACAAATGGAACCAAACGATGAAGACGAAAACTGAATTTAATTTCATTCATTTTTGATAAAACCACAACATTTGTTTAAAGAAGTTAAATAAACATATGAAATTGATTGTAAATGAATGGAGTTTGTTGATTAAAAAAAAAATATTAATTAATCAAAGCTAATTTCTATGATATATTTGGAAAAACACAAAATGTAATGAATTTTTGAGAGAAAAATTATAATTTTTTCAACTGAATCGATCGGATGCTGATACAATTGTATATTTTAAGATGATTACCAGTCATTCATGTGATTTTCATTTTCGGTGATTTTTTCGATTTTTTGTACGGAAAGTGTATCCAAATATTATCGTATCGCAAAATGGATGCAAAATTCGGTTTTCTCGTGCCAAAAAACCCCCCAATACCGATTTTCACAAAAATCGATTAGTCAACATATCATTTTTCAGAAAAATTTGTATGAAGTCTGGAGCCAACCAAGCAAAATGGCTAGCACCATTGGATTTCTTGGCCCCGAATTAAGTAAGAATGACTAGTCCCGTCTCTGTCGTTTGTTTTAACTAGGACAGTGTGATTAATCATAAAACAATATAGTCAAAACTCTTACCAAGCCCCAATTCTCCATAGCTGCAAAATCAATCCATAAAAAGTTTAAAAATATAAAATTTATCATCATTTTAGTGGTATATATTTGAAATTTGGGAAATTCGTACCTCCAGCTCTGAAATCAGGGATTGCTGCTTGATCCATTTTCGGTAATGTGAAATTAACTTGTACATATTCACTGATTGCATTTAATATTTTATCACTATCGGCTAATGCAAAATTTGTCGTTTCGATTTCATGTGGTTTTACAAATACCTATAGGGATTGGATTATTTTCCATTAATTCAACAGATGATGGAAAAAATGGAAAAATCGTCAAATATAAAATAAAATATACCCGATATTTAAATCCATGCTGATCGGATTTTTCTTTGAACGCAAAATCCGAAACAATAAATGCTATCAAGTAAGTCGATGTAGGTGGTGTTTGTTCAAAATATGTTATTGTACGTTCTCCACGTCTGCATAAGCAAAAAAAAAAAATGTTTACCGTAATTTTTGAACAAATTAAAAATCAAAACTCAATACTTTTCTTGGCGTTTTTCTGGCATATTTGAAATTGCTGTATATTCAGAGTTGTGTTCAATATCAATATCAAAAGTTGCCTTTAAAGATGGTTCGTCATAGCACGGAAATGCGTGGCGAGCATCAGTTGATTCGAATTGAGTAGTGGCAAGCCATCTGTTGAAAGAAAGTGTCATTTGTAGAGTCTTTTCAATCGAATACGGTATATTTTTAATACATTTCCTTGCCATCTTCATTGGCGTATGACGATCGATAGAATCCGGCCGAATCTTCTCTCAACACTCCTTCATATTCGATATACAAATATAATTTTGATCCTTGCTTGAGTGCATCATTGGCCGTTGAGATTGTAAAAAATTCGGTTTTTTTATCGTATTCACTTCCCAAAACTGGAATAGTTTCACCATCACTTTGCTCCAATTCAATATTAGTTATGTTCAATTGACGCTGATGTAATGTTATTTCATTGCTTGTTTGAAGCACCCGTATGGTGATTTTAACGGAACCAAAAAACTCAAAATTGCCATTGGCTACGTCCGTTCTTAAAAATACATTATATGCTTCTGGCTTTGTATTGTTTGGCAATCGATAATTTATTTGATCAATTTCATATTCAAAATTGTCTAAATATTGATATTTGACCGGTGTTAACGCTGATATATTCAGGCAATTTAAAATTGCGAAGAGAATGAAAAATATAAGCCGTGCCATTTTTCTGAACACACTACCATCGAGTTGATTGCACTCTACACCTTATATATGGTCGTGAGATTGGAAACACTCCAGAGATAACACCATATACTTACACAAAACACTTGAAAGTATAATTTCAAATCCTCGAAGAATTCATGAGAAAATGCTTTTGAATTCCCATAAAATCATATTGAGAAAAAAAAAATTTCACACTGTTGTAAATTGAATCTAGAAAAATTGCGCAGGAATTTTGAAGTGGTTTCCAAATATGAACTTCATGTTGACGAATTTAGAGCACTTAAAATGCTCTATTTTTTAGAGCACTTGCGTTATCGTCTGAATTTAAAAAAAAAAACAAGTTGTCAAATCTATTGGGCGACTTCAGCGATTTCATAAGAAAAGTAATAAAAGTAAATTTTTTCGTAAATCGTAAAACACAGCATTCATTCAATCTTATGGAAATAACTCATTTATGTCATTTAACTATAACTTGATTGCAAGTTTTTTTTTTGTTGTATTTAAAATCTATCTCAGTACGGTCATTATAAACAAGTTAATATGATGATATCCAAGATTTACGCAATTGTTGCAATTTAACTGCAAATAACACACATTTTAAGAAAAAAAACAAAGGCATTTTAAGAATTTTTCTCATTCTGTTTATTGTTTTCAATTTAAATTATTTCTTTTTCAGTTTTGACTTTGCAGCGTAATGAAGATTCTTAGAACGAGTTAATTGTATTGTATGTGTGTCTGCCTGTCTTTTTGTATCTGGATTATTGGCGATATAAATCATTTGGAAATGTTGAGCGATTTCCATTCCAATTATATTGTGTTCATTTCTTGAATGCCGGAGATAAATTGCATTTTGATTTTTTTTGTGTTTGTATGTACGGTATCTACTTCAAACGTTGCATGATGGCCGCATTTGACAGACCAGCTTTTTCAATTGTTTGCGCCTCATCGTTGAGTTCTTTGCTTGGGAAAGTGGTCAACAATGCAAACGTTTGTGAAGCATATTGTGGCCGAGCACTGAAAATGGAAAATTAAACTCTTAACTCATGGCAATTGGTGTTGAAATAAATGATGATAACTTACTTTACAACATATGTTCGTAAATCATTTATTGTATGTGATAAATTAAAACGTCCCGATAAACGACTACCATCGGCTAATCGTATTTGTATCGATGTGGTCGGCTGTGCCGAATCCAATTTCAGTTCTTCGTTAGCCCTGAAAAAATGTATGCAATATTGTTTTATTCCATACTCTCAGATTCTCACAATCAGAGAAATTGAACGGAGAAAAAATGTTGATGTCACCATTCATTTTTCTCTGTTTCATTTGTCTGAATGGAATTATATTGATTAAAAATCAATAAATTTATCAATTTATCGATTAACCCACTTCTTTTCATTTTCTTCATTTTGGCTGGCACTTGGTGGTGCTAATGCAATTGATGTCGATCCATCGTTAATGTTTGGTGTCGGGCTAAACAGGACGAGAGATTTCAATGGATTTTCAAATGTTCGAGATGGAATTTCTGTTGGATTAATGTTGCTTTTTATTTACCTGCCAAGTGTATGGCCTTTACCGAAGAACGGTTTCATTTTGGATTGTTTAAAATCTTCATGTCGGTGATCTTCCATGTTAACTGGAACCATATTGCCTTGTTGTCGTAATTCGGGTGGCAACTCTCTAAATAAAACAGCTATGGTCATGTGGTTTATTTAAAACAATTATGGTCTGTGCTTACCCTTTTGTAATGTATTCCAAGAATTCTCTATTTTTCTGATCTTCGTACAATCGAAGTTCACTGTCATTGATTGTGAAGCCCTGACGCCAAAGGCGTAGAATAATTGGATTCAAACTTTCAGTCGAACGTGATGACGATGTATTTGCCAATAAGACATGATCATCGTTTGTTTGGCCCAATCGATAACCAGCACCAGCAAACCTGGATTCAATTAATAAGATAATTTTTTTTTGTGTTAAATTGTTTATGTTTTCAAATCTAATGGAAAACTCTTACCCACGACTGCCGCTGGGTCGGTTGGGTTGTGGATTTTCAACCACTTCAGCGCCGCTTTCTTTGGCTGATTTAAAAATGTTTGATACAAAGTCTTTGTTAGTCTTTCGTGGCGGTCCCAAAACTTGTTGTCCAGATGAGTCCGATCCACCGGCATAAAATGCCTTAAAAAAATGATTAATTTTCAAATGACACACCCAAAAAATATTTTATTTACTATTTGGAATTCAAACGAACCTGACCAGTATTCTCTTCATCCTCATCATCATCGGATGCCATGTTGTTTAACGTGACAATGCGTGCACCACCGACATTGTATTTGTTTTTAGCTTTGTTCTTTGCATCGTTGTTGCTTTTGTCATTGCTTGCACCAAACAACGATGTTGGTGCCTGCGGCTGTGACACTGATGACGGTTCAACATCTTCATCCAAATCCACATCTGGATCTTGATCACCTTCATAATAGCTTGACAATGCCAACTGAAATTTAATGAAAAGCAAACATTTCCATTGATTTATAATTTTTTGAAGTTTTATTTTGCAAAGCAAATTCCAAATCGAATATGAATATTTTGTTTGAAAAAACAATAAATTTGTGATCAAATGCCTATGAATGACAGTGCACTGACTTGCACTTTATGAACACACCGACAATACATTGATATTAGATTTACCTGCAAATTCCAATTGGCCGATTCCAAATAAAATTTTGCACGATCTGCCGCCACACCAGTCACAGTCATAAACTCTGACTGCGTTTCCTCTTGATTACTATCAGACATTGTTATTTGTTTCTTTTTTATTTGCTACGAAAAAGAAATTACCGAATGGAAATGGATTTCGTCACTATATGTTATATGCCGTACTAATAAAAAATGAACGCTTGTTATTCGCTTCTTGACAATTTGCCGTATTGTTCCGCAGAGCGACATCTATCGATGACAGCTGAAATGTCGTTTATTATCGGTTTGCGAATTGGTATTGCCGCTGTTGTATGAGTATAAGTTGAACGTTTATGGCGCCAAAAATTGTTCAAATCCAAAAGAATACAAATTTATTGAAAATTAAACAAGAGAAAAATGAAAACACAGATTTGATTTGGTAACACATATTTTGCGATTTAATTTTTCAAATTTTTATTGACTCAAAATTAAATCATCGTTTGTTGTTGTCGATAGATATGTACTGTACGTAGAAGCTTTATTAATTTATTACTTACTATATATAGTAAATGTCTTCTATTTCATATTTCAATGGATATAGTCTTCATTTAGATAGATAAAATGAATTGTGTTTGGTTCAAGCTGTTTGTTTCACATAAAATATACATACAATATTTGCGTGGGTCTCTGAAACTGTGTACAACCATGAAATTTTTTATCCCATACTCTATCTTCATACCTTAATTTTTTTTTTCTTTAATTTTGTGAATGTGTAAAATATTTGGAACTTTTTAGGTATTTTTTGTCTCGTCTTCTATAAGATCCCATTTCCTTTACAAAAAAGTAGTCCAATTCATAAATTTACACATGATTAATTTTAGTATCAGTTTTTTTTTGTTTTGTTTATAAGTTACATAAAAATTGTATGTGTAGTGGTTTTTTTTTCATGTATCATGCAAAAAATATTTTTTTTTTGCTTAAACGCACGTGATTATAAAATGTAATAAAAAAGTTTTCTTTTTAGCACAATTACAATGATGGTGGAAAAGTGTTCCAATTTTAATTTTTTTTCTAAATATAATTTTGTGTATGATTTAATTGAAATTTTTGTTTTTTTTTTTGTATTTTCTTGGATTTTTCCCATTGCATTATGAAAAATTAGGCTTTATGTTTCATGTGTGTGTGTGTGGATTGGTAAAAAGTGAACGACTTAAATTTAAATAGTGAATGAAAGAGGATGTGAATAATTTTTCATTATAATTGAATGAATTTTCCATATGCATGAGAAAAAAAGAAGAAAAAGTAAAAAAGTTGCATTGAATTGAAATGAATTTTGTTCAAAAATGAACATTTATCTTAAATGTGTTAGAAACAATTTGAAAAATTAATAAATAATTTGAATAATTCATTTTATATATGTTTGCATTCGTGATTAACGATGTTTTGTAGGCGACTCCAATTTCAAATTGTATCGTTAATATTTTCCATATAGATAGGCCAGTTAATTATTTTATTTGCTTCATGTGTCCAGTAGCTATGATTTATGGATAATTTTTGGATTGTAAACCATGTTATTCTACATTCATTTTCTTGGTATAAACACAATAGTTGCATATAGTTCCAGTGTCTAATAGAGGTCTACAACGGATAATCTGTTTTTTTCAGATAAACTGCATCCGATACTGTATCCAAACGGTTTTTGTGGTTACGGATACATTTTTACTTATCGGATACGGCTTAGACATTTAGACATGAGTAACATTGGTTATTTGTTTTTTTTTTTTTTGAGAATTAATCAGAGCCGCTTCAAAATCGGTTTTCTATTTTAAATTGTGTTTTTTTCATCTAATGCATATTATGTTTCTCGTTTTATTGTTTTTTATTGTTTATTATTGTTTATCATAAGATGAAAAATAGTATGTTAATTGCAGTGTGTCCATAACATATAGAAATAGCACTAAATAGTGTCGATATCTATACTATATCGGTGCACTATATATGGAAGATATTTCCGCAAGACACCGTAACTCACGATCGAAGTGAGTGCGGACGGCAAACATGTTGACGCATACACACAGTTCTTTCTACTGCCGAACGGCAACTTGTGATTTTTACCGTCCGCACTCACTTCGATCGGGCGATACGGTGCCGTGCGGCAATATCTTCCATATATAGTGCACCGATATAGTGTAGATATCGACACTATTTAGTGCTATTTCTATATATTATGAACACACTGGTTAATTGCATTGTGTAAAAATAAAATGCAACAAAAAAAAAACTCTTGTAGCAAAAGTTTACGGAATTTTTCTTTCTCGTTCAACTTTCAAGTTTTTGAAGGGGACAGAGTGGAATGAAAAACAAACAAAAAAAATTAAATCAGAATACAATTTCATAAAATTTCAAATTGAAATAACTACGTTTAAAAATATCACACAAGTATTTAATATAGTTTGAAGAAATTCATTTTGTACAAAGCGCGATGAACAAAAATTAAGAGCTAGATTAGGTAAAATTCATTGTATATTTTGTAAAAGATATAATATAATGAAGAAATAATGCTTGGAAAAAAGTTTTTGAGCATTCATGTTAAAATGACAACATAAAATATAAGTGAAAGAAAATTTTTCCGCAGCAAAAAAAAATTAACGAAATTTCATGGTTAAAGAGTTTCTGAGTTTTGTCATCGGTTTTCATTTTTTTTTTTTGTTTTTTTTTCTTTTGCTTTAAATATATATTTACATTTCAGTCTTGATTACGATTAGTATTGTTATTTTATTTATGAAATTTACACATATCTACAGCTACTATATCCCATGCACAATTGAGTAGTACAGTTTTCTTAAAATGTTGGCCATTTTAATATATCGAATGCATTTCCACCATATCTGATTTATCAATTCATTGTGTGAACATCATTTATGTGACATTTTTATTCGACATTCATACATAACGAATTTAAGAAGTTTTTTGCATACTTTTTTCCACCCCATATGGAAGTTCGAATGGTTTTTAATCTTTATTTTTTTTTGTTTTCTTTGATGCCATTACATTATTAATTTGAAATGAGCACATATCGATTAAAATTAGAAAAATATATCAATTTTTTTTTGTATTCCTCTATAAAAAAATATTCGATACGGATGTAGGTTTTTTTTCCCTTTCCTGTCATTCATTCAGGTTGTTTCAATTTTATATTTTATATATGATATTTTATTTAAATTTTTTCTTCTCGTATTGATTAAATGTTTATGTCTTTTAAACACTTTAGTTCTTTTTCTCTCGCGCCTTTTCCTTTTGAACATCAAAGTAGTAGTTGCGACGCAAATTCCAGTGTATAGCCTTTTTGTTTGTTTGTTTCATTTATGCCTTGATTTTTCGCTTCAAACCATTTAATTGTTGTTCAAGTGATGTTTCACTCGATACAAAGCGTTTATGTTTTTTTCCCGCCAACTTTTTCAGTTGTTTTGGAGCATCATCTTTGTTTCCATCGTATTTAGCACTATTATCCTAGATTAACGTTACACACACATAAATGGAAAATTAGGTTTTAATATAAAAAGGGTTGACACAGCCGGGCTGCGGAAATTGTATTTACCTGATTGGATTGCTTCATCTCGTTTGTTGTTTTTGTAATAGCCTCTAGAACCGAATCGGAAAAATGGTGACGAAGTGGTGTTGCCGGCCGAGAAAGCACCTCTTCTTTTTGACCTTTATGCTCGTGGGCGGTAATGCTGCTGCTGCTGCTGCTGCTAAGCGTTTGAAAGTAAACAAATGAACAATGAGATTGATTGAAATGGGCAATAAATGTTGTGCGTGGTTGTGGTTATGACACCCTTACATACCTTGATGTGGTGGTCGTGGGTGGTACAGTTATTGTCGGTGTTTGTTTTAATGCTTTTCCACTTAGTTGGTCCTGTAATGCTTTCGTCAATTGGAATTCCAGCACTTTCAATGGTCGAAGATTTTCATTTTGTTTTTTTGGTAGGCTACGTTTTCGATCCCAATTGATCCATTCATCATCGTCATAATCAAAACCACCATTGTCATATCCACCATTGTAACTGTCATCATGTTTGCTGTTCGCCTCAAAATGGTTTGCATCGTTGACCATTATGTGTTTTTCCGCATCGTTTATGCCGTTATTCCATAGTGTTTTCACCGACGGTTTTCGTAGCGATTCGAGATCTTTTTCTTCTTTATCTTCATGTTTCGATTGTTCTTGTTTTTGGTTTTGACGCCGCCAGCCATCATCATAGTCATTTTGTTTGCGATTCACATTTGATTTATAATAATTACTGGTTGTTTCCTTGCGGTTATTTTGATTGAAATACGTGGGCTTATTTGATGTCGAATCAACGAATTGATTGTATTGTTGCGATTGGAATTTCAATGGATCAAAATAATCGTATGGTTCATTTTGATCATTGGTAATATCACTAAAATACGGACTTTCTACAACATCATCATCGTCATACGAATTGGCCACATCAATTGGTTGTTGCTGCGGTTGTTGTTGTTGTTGTTCATCCACATTAACACCATTATTGTAGAGCATAAGATTTTTCATGAAATTGTTGGTTGTCAAACTTTTTGGTTGTCCAGTATTTTGGAACCAATTTGTTTTACCCGTTGGCCAATTTCGTTGACGTTCATGTTCTTCTTGTATCATTTCTTCATGTAAATCGTCCAATGGATTTGTTGATTCGGAATGGTCATTATAATAATTGTAATATGGTGCACGAGCATAATAGTATCGTGTGGGTTTGTATTCACCATGATATGTTGGTCTACCATAGAAATACTCTCGCTCTGGACGATTGGCATCACTATCATCGTCCACATAATAACTATCAGCAACAGGTCCCGAATCATACAATGAATCATAGTTGCTATAATATGATGATGATGGTGATGATGGTGAACGATAGCCCGACTGATCGAATCGTTGTTGCTGCTGCGAATCAGCCGAAAATGATGGATTATTATTGGCGTTTGTGTTGGCGCGTGACGAGCGTCGATTGGTTTTAATGCCATAAATTGAGTATGAAAATACCGATGGCAAGAGAATGGCCACTAGAACCATAATTAATATGTGTGATGTTTGTGTCAGCATGGTGATTAGGTGTTTTGTTTTTGTTTTTCTTCTGTCAGATCTCTAGAGAAGCAATAATGAAAGAAAAATAGATTATTGATTAGATTACGATTTTGGTGATGATGATGTAACTCTATCTGCAATTAAGGTTAATAAATCTGGTACCATTTAATTCCCATTTCCATTCAAATACCGCCTATACGTGCCAATATGTGAGATTAACCTACATTTGTAATTGCAATTAAACTAATTCAATTTTATCGCTTCGCGAAAATACGCACGATCTATAAATCAATTACAATTTGCATTACAATAAATCTCATTTTTTGATTAGAAATGCAATTTATTTCAAAATTACTTTAATTAAAATTTCTGTTTGGATCGAACCATAAGCTTCAAACGTATTGAAATTCAAATAATCGCACGTAACAACTCGAAAAATGACAGTGTACAAAGCGACATCATGATTCGTGTCTAAGTTTCTAAATTCGAAGTGTTTTGTTATCTCGAATTTTCATGAATGGTAAAAACAGCCCCTATTTCTCTGCTACTTATCATGCAGTATGCACGAAAAAACCGTTGTGCGTAGGCGACCGAGAATGGTTCGAACAGTTAACATTATCCAACATGTATATTTTAATTGACAATTGAATGTTTTCGAGTGGGTTGCTGCTTCGCCATATAGTTTAGTTAACACAAAGCTGTATCCATGTATCATGTAACCATATTTTCAATACATCTAAACGGTGCGTGGGTGTGTGCGCTACAACAATGCGCTCGCTTTTTCCACGGCATGGTTTTCTGGGAAAATTCGTACGTCATCACTGCTCATTCGGTGGCACTTAACCATGGTTATATCAATAATGTTATATAATAGCTCAGCTTGTTCACAGAGATTTCATGTGTAAGGATGATCTATAAGCAATAGCTATTTGTTAACTATTGAAAGCATCCATTTCGGATGTATAAATTTATGTATATATATATCGCTATCTAAGCGCCAAGCATGTATATACTTAAGAATAAACACAAGCGAGCACATCAAACTTTATACACTTCAAGAGCAATAGAGAAAAGAATTGTGAATATTACACCAAACATTTTTCGACTATTTGGATATATAAATATATTTTGGAATGAATGAGATAGAGGCAGAAAAGCTTTTTGTGTGCAACATGGGATTTGTACAATTGTATGACGATTTTGTATATGTAGTTGTAATGCTAAAAATATCAACGTCAACAATATGTGTAATGCCAGTAGATTCCGAAACTTTTTCAAATAGTTTTTCAACCATTCTGGCGCCGCTTGCAATAAATGTATGAATGCAACAATCACAGTGAATACGACGTAAAATGAATAACGTGTACACGGCATGGAATATGTACAGTACAGTACGCGGCCAAAAACTTTACCATATGGCATGTTAATGTGTAAAAGATACATGTTCTTTAGGGATACTTCTCTTTGCTTAATGGACTAATCGAATTAATAAACCGGCAAGTAAAAACTAAAAGACATTTTATTTTCATAAACATACTCCGTTTTTGGAACTAAAAATATTGTATGATGCAATGAAAAAATGATTTATAATATGGTGATGATGCCAGTTAAATCCCATTGACCAAAACAGATTTGAATTTACAAATTTCATTCATTCATTCAGAACTATGAACTTGCCTAAGTGATTCTGTCGAAGTCACTGTGGTAGCTAAAAGTGGAAAAATCATTTTACTTCTTATAAATAAAACGGACGATGAACGCGATATCTGCAATCTTTTTAAATGGTTTCTGTGAAAAAAAAAAAACCTTTTCGAATCGAATATTCTTTGTCTATTTGTTTATTTTGTCTATTTTATCATGACATAGAATTGCATAGTATTTTTACTAAGCGATCATATCTATACATCCAAATATTGAATGATTATTCTCTATCTCTTTCTGTCTCTCTCCTCCACGCTCCGTATCATGCCTT
The DNA here is from genome assembly GCF_009176525.2 of Contarinia nasturtii. Classification (NCBI taxonomy): domain Eukaryota; kingdom Metazoa; phylum Arthropoda; class Insecta; order Diptera; family Cecidomyiidae; genus Contarinia; species Contarinia nasturtii. The sequence goes on along the minus strand of NW_022197436.1, from coordinate 2,227,402 downwards.
CTGTGTGAAGACCGATGACGTAATAACCGAAGTATCCGTACAAGCGATTTCATTCACTGAATTCGAAGCGTAGGATAATTTTTTTCTGATTAACCACCACTTTAACCGGTAATTTCAAGGATTTCATTCAATTGTTCGAAAAAAAAAAATGTAATATTCTCAAATTCGGTGCACAATAAGGTAATAAAAAGAACAAGAAATGAAATTAATTAAGATATTCTTTCCAGTTTAATGTAGTCATTCCTTTTGTTTGAAGTAATTTTCCTTTTGTGTATGTGTTCGCACGAATTCACACATCTATGTATGTGTTTTCATTCATTTTTCCAGAATAAATTCGTTTGCGGAGGCGTTAGCTAAGACAAGGCTAGCTGCAGTTGATGTTGCTGCTCAATGCATACAGACAAAAACGTTGGCGTGAACACGTTCACTGCTACCGCTTTTTCCTACAGTTTTTCATATAATCTTAGTGCTTTTTTTTCTCTCTTTTACCGTACCACAGAAGAACTGTGAATTTCCATGTGGCAGTCAACATGGATTGAATTACCTAATTCAAAGGCGAAAATTTGCACGTCTTCTGCGGAAAACCGAACTGATACACACACTCTTTTCGCACCCCGTATATATACATATACAATACAGTTTCGTGGTTAATGGAATCAGCACGAGAGAATTTTCGTAGAAGGATACTTGTTGGTAGTTACAGTGGCGTCACTAAAAATTACCATTTTTTTTTGTGTATCGTGCTGACGTTGCTGCTGTTGTTGCTGCCACTTGCATGTGTTGCCATTCTTTAAACGTTTATATTCTTGGCAGTTTGTTTTCTCGCTTTACTGCTTATTCGCTTCCTCTCCGTCTCTCTTTCGGTATGTATTTTCCGTCGCCATTGTCGTTATCACAGTCGTCGCACACTCGCAGCTTTTGTTTTGTTTTCATTCACTGGCTTCATTCTATTTTTAGCATTTTTATAGCTTGTAAGCTTATGCTGCATCGCCCATACAATGTACAATAAATGTATTGAAACACTGTGTTGTGATGATATATACGTCTACATACATATCTACGTGTTTATTGGATGTTATTGTACACTTCACAATATACGGCATATCTATGCCAATTAGATATATATTTACGTAAAAAAAAAATTATTATTGGAGAATGAATCTTTTAATTGGTAATATTACGAATTAAATACTGAGGAATTGTGCAAGAAGGTGAGGCTCTTTTAACGAGGGTGAATTGAGAACAAATCAAAGATGAAAAATGCCAAAATAACGCCTAAGTTAAAACTGAAGAGGAAGCTCCAATTAAGAACAATATAGATTTATAAAAAATACGTGGCATTTGAAATGTTCAGGAATTGGCTTTCATCATTCCAAATCAATCATTTCCATTGAATTTTCCAGAGCTTTAAATTGTTATCACATTACATTGCAGCAAAATGAATATTAACCATATTGAAATTCGTCAAATGATTTTTGGCGTTGAAATATGTATGTTGGACCCGCAGATAACGTCAAATTAAGTAACCATTCTTGTTTACGCCCATGACCAAAAATCGGTAAACAAATTGCGCACATATGAATTTTGTTAGTATATTTATTTGGGCGATGTCTGTACTTATATCATCATCAAGCTGTTTATCAATTTTGTATGTATGGTTTGTCAATTAAAAATTTGATTGAAATACAATACATATAGCGTGCATAAAATAGACTCCACATTAGACAGACGTTTGGAAGTTTCCATGCGAGATGGCTATCTAAATATACGCGCTAGAACACTCGCCAACAACACACCGCTGTATAAAAACTATTCCAAAACATGCATATGTATTTTATTTGTGTCGATTTGGGGTTAATCGTATGGCTAAAAATAGTTTAGTGGATAGGGGGTCAATATTATTTAATGTACTATTCAAAAGTGACACGTGACAAAATGCGTGTTATATTTTTGGTGCTTTTCTTCATGTGAACTAAATGTGACGCATCAGTATTTTCATTACAACAAATAGACGTTATATTGAGATATTTTCAGGTAGTGATTGTTATAGTGTTTTTATAACCATAACAATCACTTCTATTGTTTTCACTCCATTTCAGCGCCTGCCGTTTGCTTCCTGAGCTGAATCTCAGCTGCCTGAAAATAACTCAATATAATGTCAGACAACAAAGCATATATTTTTAGCTGTTTGTGTGCTCTTTTTTTAATTGTTTCCAGGTAAAAATCAAACAGCTTGTTATTATTACCAATCTCTTTTTTTTGTAAAATAAAAGGAAAATATTGTCATGGAGACGAATTTCTATGTTTGTTAACACAAGCATTTTCATTTTTTCAAGTGTAATTTTGAATCACTTCAGTTCGATTCGAAAATGACATTTTAAGCCAAATTCAGACATAAAAATGCCAGACCAAATGTTCAAAAAAAAAATCAAACGCATTGATACAAAGTATCATTATGAATTTAAAGATTTCGTGTAAATCGACAGTCGTTTCACAATGAGGTAAAAAGATTTGCCATTGCGCCAACATCATCTGCTTCACGTTCCAACATTCACGACCCTTTTAAAATCCATATCGCAACAACATTACATTTTAATCTCATTCAAATTTTATTTCCATACCATAGGTCTATATAGCATTTTTCATGTATCTAGACAGTGTATTTGTGCAGTGCGATGGGGTATACACAATTTTCTGTGTGTATATATACAGCCTAATACAGTCAGTTTGTACAAAATAGTTCATTTTGAAGAGTGCTGCACTTTTTGTTCGATTGAATTGACCCATTTTTTAACAACAGGTTCATTCTCCTCGTCAGGTTCTTACGCAATAACAACAAATTCACGTTTGAATATTGAATATAAAGAGGAATTTCCATCAACATGATGTGCAATTTGGTTTTCATATTTTAACGACTAATGTAAAACAAATATTAACTAAAAAAATATGCATTATTTAAGCTATTTAAAGCTTATGATAATCATGCCTAGTTCAAACATACTTCACCTTTCTGTCTGTTTTGAGGAAGATTCATGTAGATTTGTTATGTGTTAGTTGTGTAAAAGTAAAATGTCAAGTGGATCATTATGAAAATTATTTGAAATGCTCGTACTTCGAAGAATTACACGGTGGGCTTAGCATTATGTCATACCGTTCTATGTTTTTGCCATGGAGACAGCAAATCAAGATCATTTGTTAAAACCGTAACAAATTTGATTGCGTATTTTTGGAAAGCTTTTTCAGTTGATTTCTCCACTCAAAAATAAATAAGTATATTTGGACGGGAGAGAATGATAATTTCCGCTTAATTCACTGTCTTTTCGGAATTTCGCTTATTTTTAAATATGTTGGAAATATTGTCACTTTCGTGTCACCAACAGTTTGAGACGATTTTCAAACAAAAGAACCAAATTTTGTATCACCATAATTTGCCCTCAACATTGATTACAATTTAATCAAAAATGTTTCGAAAATATTCAATAAAACATCAATTAACTATTTTACACAAGGATATATAATTACTACCTAATCATTTCTTATTCTCTATCATTCTCAGTAAATCCAAAATAAAATGGTTTGAAGACTTTTAGCAAATACTTGAATATCCCATCAAAAGAGTAAAGGACCAAGAAAAAAAGCCATTCGACTGATTGGAAGAGAAACCTTATGAGACATGATCAAACCGAGAATGTGTATGGTTTCCATTCGCAAATCGGTTCTTATTTCTCCGACTGATTCTCAATCGTCTCTAGTTCTTTACTTGAATAATCTTATGTAAATATTGAGCGCAAATATCAAAGTTCAAATTAAAGGGTCAAACACATAAAATCCAACACTTACCCAAGTTTCCTTATTCGGAATAAAGAAATAATATTAAATATCCAGTCGGTTGATCGTTATGCTTCGTGTGTGGGTGCTATTTGTTATTTGCTTTACTTCTAATGCCGTTTTTCTTTGTTCACTGCAAATTTTTCGATCATTTATTTATGTTATTTGTTTTATTGTTTGTTTGTATAGCAAAACCCTCGCTATGATGTTGTATTATAACTGTTGCTATCTAAATTCGGAGTCTATCACTTTTCGTTTTCACTCCCTAATGATAATTTTACATACAAAATGAAAAACCGTTTGATGCACCACTTCAAGTGAACTCAGTTCAGAAACTTTAAGCACAAATGGAATGTTAAGTTTAATTGCCATAGAGACACACTCATAGAAATGTTTTAATGCGTTTTCACATGCACCTAATTAATACAAAATTTCAAAAACTTGCTCGATTTATTTATAAATCACTTAAACAACGTGAAAAATCACTTGCATAGCCCCATATATATATATTTTCCTTTGGATTCTTCAATGGATGTGATCGGTTGTTGTTTATTTTGTTCGCCGTTGATTTGTTGTTGTTTTTAGTTTTCTCTGTCGAATATCGATGTGAATAGCAGTAAAGCCACGAATAGAGTGACGTGCAATGCTTGCTGATTCAGTCATTTTATAGAATGAAATTTCGTCTCTGACGCCACATCACGCTGCTTCTAAATGGTTGTTCATCATCCCTCGAACGCCTACACATTCTGAATGAATTTTTTTCCCTTTTATTCATCAATTTTTACTTGTACATACTCATACACACATTGCCGTATTTTCAAACATGTGTGTTTGTGTTAGAAGGAGAGACAGAAAATAAATGCTGGTGTGAAGAAACCGATGTGGATCCGATTCACTGTGAATAAATGAACCAGAACACGAAATTAAATTGAAAACAACAACAAGTGCGTTCGTATCATCGACTCCATGTACCGACAACCGAACGCTTTCGAACGGAATTTTGTATTTCGTAAATGTTCGTCTTTGCTGTCGTCATCGTGCTCCACAATACCATCGTCGTTGCTGCCGCCGTCGTTATGACTTTTGCAATACACTTACGCAATGTACATTTTCTTTTCTCTATCCATCGCTCTATGTTCACGTTCATCAATTGGTTTTCCAGTTTCAATGTCCTTGTATTCCATTTTCACATACAGTCATATGCTTGTACATTGTACAAAGCCTAACTTTCGGCCAAGTAAGGTAAGCTTAAAAAAGTCTTTAAGTACGATTGCTAAAAATGAACATTTTTATGAAAATTTTGAAATTTCCTCTATTTCGAATTTGACAATAATTCCATGAAATTTCAATTTAATTAGTTTTCCATGAAATTTCAATAGATCGATGTTCTACCGTGTAAGTTACGATATCAATAAATTTTAGCTTTTTTCCTGTAAAACAGGCTCTTTGTCGATACACTGTTACAAATTTTCGGACTAATGTTTGTTTTTATTTAAATTTGGACAAAGTACCGAACAAGTTAAAATTATATGTATCAAGCTTTTAAACACATTCAAAGGAATACAGTATTTTTGGAATGAAAATGGACGAAAAAATATACATACCGAATTATTATCGGTCTAGGGGCTTATGACCATTTGCATCGGTACATCGGTACATTGAAGCATTAAAACTTATGAGAGGCTGAGAGCAAAAACAGCACGTCACATCCCACCTCATTCTCTTGCTTACGTATACAAAATGTATATGACATGGTTGAGTTTTCTACATACCATCCCAGATCATCGTCACTTACTTCCTTGTTCCCTTGAACATCATCATCATCACTGACATCGGAACGACCATGAAAATCGGACGACACATGATAGGTACTTCGAAGGCAATAATAACAAAAGATATTCATAAGTTCAATAGCAATAAAAGGTAAAAATCCCAAGAATAGTAACAGTAACTGCATTAAGATTAAGTACATACAGGAATTCGATATGGGACTTAAAGATGTTCTTTTCAGTATTTTATTCGCCAGGCCGAATCCACCTGCTCCTTAAGATTCACTTATATTTTGCAGCGCAATAAAAATCGCCGACACAAAAATCAAAGCAACGACCAAATACATTGTTAACCATTTTTTGACATGGGCCATTTCTATAAAATTGTTTGCTAAGTGGAAGCGTCACTCAAAAATCTACATAAAACTCCGAACCCCCGTGAACGACGAAAGATCATCCTTGCAAACAACTATATCATTTTCGCTTTTATACAGTTTCATCCAATCCCGCAGATAAGTTAACCCGCCCAATTTCTATGGCAATATGGAATTTCGTACGTAATCAGCCCGCAACGCCTCAACAATTAACTTCCGGCATATGTGTGTCGTTGATAGTACAGAACGTCTTAAATGGAAATGTTGATACAAGTTGTATTTTGTGACAATTTTTATCGAGTCTGGGTCAAAGTTCGCGAATTCATGATTTTAATCTCATATTTTCTACCTTTTCAAGTGTCAATTAATTGTAACTATTCATACGACAAAATTGCAAATAAAATATGAGAGCAATGCGACCAAGAACTGCTGTGCTTCCTGGGCTCAAATTGGCTTTTTGATTTATTGGAGAAATTATTTTATTTTTATTTTAAAAGTGATTCAACGACACTTTTTGTTGGTCATTTGTTATTTTTTTTCATAAACCCCACACTTCTGAAGAATATTTTGTTCTTTATGTCACACGGCTTGTTTGGTTTGAAGATTGACCGCAGTTGTTTCTGACAAAATTGGTGTAGATACGTGCGAATATTTCATTCCAAATACATGTAATAATTGCTTGGGGTAAAATAAGTCTTTAATTTTATTTCAAGTGAATTGTTTTCCGTATGCATGCTTTGCCGTACTGTTGTATTAAGTAGTTTTATGGTAGTAGTAGTGGTTTTTTTGTTTTGTTTTTATTGTTGCTTTCTTTTTTTTGGCATACATAATTTTTTTTTTATTCTTTTTCTTCTTCTTCTTCTGCATCTGCTTCCTCTATGTGTATGTCGCTGTGTTGCTTTATACGTTGTTTCAAAACCCAGTCTTTACACACTGATCGTGTGTTAAGCACATTAAACAAGTGCTTTGTATTTGTGAGTATGTTGCAGAGCGAAAGAGATCGTTTCGATATTTCGCTTCATGTACACGCTCTTGATCGAATTTCTTCATTGTTTGTATTTCTATTTCAAAAAACCGCTTCTATTATTGTATTTCCTCTCACTCGCTCGTCTAGTAACCAGAAAGTTAGTTTATTTATTTGTTGTAATCGGTGTGTAACAACAGTGCCAAAGCCAAAGTTTCGGAGTGAAAGACTTGTTATGTGTAATGAATGTAGTAGCAAAATGAACGAAGTTTCAATCTATTTTTTTTTTTAAGTTTCTAGTTGAATGTTGCATTTAATTTTTTTCTCTTCGTTTATGATTATATTTTACTGTTTAAACATTTGATATTGTTAACTAAGAAAATAGCAAAGAATCTTTGATTCAATCTTTCAGTGTGCCAAAAAACTGGTTTATAAGCGGTGAAAGGAACACCAAGTCTGGAAGTTTTTTTGGTTTGACAATTTAATATTTTTGGTCAGTGAATCATGTTTGATGCATACGTTTAGCAGTTAAATGTGAAAGCAAAAGAATGGATAAAAGAGATAAAACAAACTCAAGCGGTATCAGTGAAAAAAACTCAAATAAATTTAAAGTTTAAATTTCTGTTCGCAAAGTTATCAATTTTAATTTATCATTTCTATTGCTTTATATCGTCTATTCTAATTAAAACGACTTTGAACAAAGATAGTGATTCAAAAAACAGTAGTCTACCGTCTTAAGACTTGAATGATTTACAATTAATCGTATTTAGTTTTTTTTTTTGTCAATTGAATGGCATTGGGCTAGTGCCCCATTCTAAAAACATATATATAAAATGAGAAGCCATGCAAAATTCGTTTGTCTCTGATTCATGTGGTTTAATTCATCGTCTGTCTTGGTCTCGGTAGATATTCTTTACTCCATTCTGGTTCCCATCAAACCATTGTCTTATTATACGGATGACGGAAGTTTTCCCCTTCTCCGTTTTCTTTTGAATGGAGATTGCATATGATTGAAATTAAACCTACTTACATTATATTAACATTTCATGACTCATACATCCAGGTGATACTATTGTTCTAAAGATACCATGGAGGTATGGATTGCACCATTGTGTCACGTGTATATAATGTGAAATTTATTCATTCAAAGAAAGTAGGGACGTGTTTTCGTTCGATTTGATTGTGGTATGAATGTATCATTAAAGCCTTTAAAATGCTTATTCATATTTTGTGTGAATAAATGTTATTTTTGCCCTTTTTTCAAAAGTTTAGTTTATTCAAAATCTCTGATCCATCAAAATCAACAAATTTAAAATTCTCTATCTTTATGTGTTTAAAAAACGTATTTTTTCCTTAACTCGTTTCAAACAGATATACATTTACTGCCAACATAATGCATTCCGTCAGCACTCTGCTGATTATTTTCAGTGTGTTTATGTTATCGTCGGCCAAAACCGGTACGTATAATTTTATTAAATTAAAGTTTCCATTTATAATTAAATTTTTTGAAGGTTATTTTGATAATTTCTACTTCAAGTCTGACGCTATATAAAAACAAGAAGTTTATCGTGAATGTGTTATATATTTTGTTGCTGTTGTTTTTTTATATATAAATAACATAATCACGACAATTTTGTTGTTGTTTGTTTTAATGCTTATCAAATGTCAACTTTGAATTGGACAGGTCCATCGCACAATAAAGTTGTCGTATGCTATGTCTCAACATGGGCTGTGTATCGACCAAATAATGGGAAATTTGCGATTGAAAATATTGACCCAAATCTTTGCACGCATCTCGTCTACGCATTTGCCGGTTTAGATAAAGATATATTTACAATAAAGTCAATGGGTAAAGTATAAATATAGGTGTATATCAACAACATTTTATCATTATTATTTGCATTTTCAAACACCCAGATCCCTGGCAAGATTTGAAAGACAATTACGGATTAGGTGGTTATGAACGAATAACTAACTTACGCCAATCACATCCACATTTGAAAGTAATTGACTATTTTTGGTGACATTTCAAGAGATAGAATTTGATGAATTTATTTAAATTCGATTTTTGCAGGTGTCATTGGCGATAGGAGGTTGGAATGAAGATCCACCAAAATATTCACGAATGGCATCCGATACAGATCTTCGTAAGCAATTTGTAAAAAGTGCAACCGATTTTGTGTTGCGCTATAAATTTGATGGTCTTGACTTAGATTGGGAATTCCCAACCGCACGCGGCGGTCAACCAGTCGATAAAGATAATTTTGTATTGCTTGTTAAAGAGCTAAAGGATAGTTTCCGACAACACAATCTATTGCTAACATCAGCATTTGGTGCATCGAAAAAAATCATTGATGAAGCATACGATATACCAGCACTATCGAAATACCTTGATTTTATGCACATTATGTGTTACGATTATGGCGGTGAGTATTTGTTGCTGAAATTACCAATACAATGCTTTTATTCTGACTTTTTTTTTTCCTCATGTATTGTCTTTTTCTGATACAATACATTGCGATGACAATTTTTCTACCATGTTCCGTATTTGTACCATATACCATTCATTTCTAGGTGCGTGGGATAGACGAGTATCAGCAAATGCACCGTTAAAAGGTCAAGGCATTTTGAATGTTGAATACACCATTGATTATTTAATTAAATTGGGTGCATCGCCAACAAAAATCGTAATGGGTTTACCGTTTTATGGTCGAACATTTGTTGTCAACCATTTGGATGGTAATTTTGGTGATGCATCTAATGAAATTGGCTTTGAAGGACCGTCAACGAGAGAAAAAGGTTTTATGGGTTACAATGAAATTTGTGCATTGTTAACGAATCGCACATCCGGATGGCAACAATCTTATAATATTGAAATGAGTCAAGCGATTGCAAAGTATAAAAACGCAGAGACTGGTGAAATGCGTATCGCCATTTATGACAGTAGTCGTTCAATTGCACAGAAAATAAAATTTGCAATGAGCCGTAATTTGGGTGGCGCAATGGTGTGGTCAGTGGACACAGATGATTTTCGCGGTGAGTGTGATATTGATAATGACACATTCATCGACTTTAAACCAGTTCCCGGTGTCGATCTGACCATTCCAAAGAGATATAATGCCAATTATCCACTATTGCGAACCATAAATGAAGCGACCGTTTTAGCACTTGATGAAATTTCACAAGAAGCACATTTGCCAGACAAAGATAAAGAAAATGAAATTCCACATGGTACGAACGGAAATGACAAGGGAAATGCTTCAACTTGTAAAAAATCCAAACAACATTTTTATTTTATCGTTTCTACAGTAGTCTGCAGCATGTACTTACGCATTTCACAATAATTTTGGAAATAATTTTAAGTGTACATTTTGCAAAATGTTGATATTTTATCTTTTTTTTTTTAAATGAAACAATAAGAAAAAATGAAATACAAACCTTTCAGAAACATTTTATAAATATGTAATAGTTTTTATCAACTTATTGAAATACCGAACTTGAAATCACCATTATGCACCAGATTGTGCAGCTGGATGCTTGATCTTGCAGATTAAAATAGTAGGTAAGTTTGTTTATCGTACGAAATAATTCAAATTCCAATAAATTATTTCGAATGTTTATTTTTCTTTTTAAATTAAATAATCTTGTTCGTATCTTCACATCGAATATGTATATATAAAATGATAAGAGACGTTCGATGCAAACGAAACTGTAACGGTTGGTCTTCTTAATAACTTAATACTATGCATATTTAGATTAAATCTGTAACCTTGAATTTATTGAACTTCGCATGGTCCGCTGCGATCTGGTCGATAAAAAGTGCGCAGTCCATCTTCTTCGTCATCTGAATCGGACGTTTCATCATCGCTGGTTGATCTTCCTGATCGATGATATCCACCATTTACCAAACGTGCTATACTTCGCATGTACGTTCGCACAAAATTCTCTGAACCATGGATAAGAACAATTTCATATTAATAAACACATACATTTCGCAATTGGTTATGAAAAATAAAAGAAAATCAAATGACCTGAACCATGATGGAGATTTGTTTTGATGCATCTTCGCAAATCAATTTCGGATGGCCGACGCTAAAATCAAACATTAAATCAAAATAAATAAAATTATAATGAAAAGCTAAGCAAAACTGATAAAACATACATCTTTTGCATTCATCGGACTCCAAATTTTAATGTCGTGATCCAGCCCAGACGTTGCAATGATTGGAAACCGTGGATGGCCTTCTAGGCAATTAACAACGCCACTCTCATCACCCGGTAGCCATTGTACAATTGCTTCGCTATTTTTATCCCACATAAAGAAATTACCACAGTCACTGCCGCTCATTATGAATTCCGAATTCGAGCCAAAGAAATTTACACCTTTTATGGTTTGACTATTTCTAATTTTTTATAAGAACACATATTTCAATCAGAAAATCAGAAAAAAAAACCAACAACATCATTCGACACTTACTTGTGACCATAATAACTTTTTTTATATGTGCCGGGTGTGTTGTCATTTGTATCGAACAAATAAATATTCGATCGATTTGATGCGTCGAACGATGCAAGAATCTCTTGACCGTTATGATTATATAAAGCACAAGTTATATTAATATAACATACATTTCGCTGTTTGTTATGAAAAATAAAAGAAAATCAAGTTATCATCGTAAATGTTCACTAAGAAAACAGCAACAACAACAACAAAAACCAACCTTTTGTGCAAGAATATTCTCGGGGCAAAACATTTTTGAGCATTCTTTAATATTACGCATATCATAGACACGAACAAATTTATCTCTACCACAAACACAAAATTCCGGATCATACGGATGTGCAGCAACACTGTACAATGGCGGTTTTAATTGTACCAGCCGCTCTGACGGTCGATTATCTCTTAAATCACTTCGCATCACACAACCATCTTCACCAGCTGTTAGCACTTCATTTGGATTCGAGTCGGGTATTGCAATTTTATGAACGGGTCGACTATGACTTGTAATGGTACGATGATGAGCACTACCATCTGGTGTGACTTGAATTTGTCGCACCTCACCGTCACGTGCCGATGTGATTAAATTAAAATCCTTTTGATTGGTAGCCGTGCCATTGTCAACGAATTTCGATTGAAAAACGTTCGCACGATGATGTGATGTTTCTACAATAATTGGTTGTTTTTTCGCCCAATTCCATACAATCACATCCAAATCATCGGAACCAGTGACAAGTAAATTTCCAGCTTTATTGAAATTAAGGCAATTAACGCAACCACGATGTTTTTCCAATTTATGCAAACACATCATTCGTTCAACGCTATAAATCGAACTGCTGATACGTTGGGTCAGTCTAAGTGCGTCATTGACGTAAATGCGACGATCACCTTTGTAAAATATACCTGAAAAAATGCGATTATATTACAGGAAATTCGAAAAAAGTATATAGAAAAATATTGGAGATTATATGTACCAGATTGGCGATTAATCAAATTTCGTACCAAATTTAAGTCACATCTGTGAACCAAATACAAAAAAAAAAATAAAATGAATCATATTATTTCATTCCCGATACCGATATTTAGCATAAAAACAAAACTGTGGTTTTTACTTTGGTTTTGCTTTGTTTAAAATCGTTTGAATTTTCTGCTCATTTTCGGTGGAATTTCCAGAACTTTCTGATGATTCGTCATCGTCAGTTTGATCATCTTGATCACTACTGGTACTGGTGAATGAACTTTCATCATCCATTTGTAACATCATGGCTTCATCGGAATTATTTGGCGGTGTAACGATCGGTTTCTTTGAAATTAAACGAATAAGTTTTCTTATACACAAGATTAAAATAAACAAACAAATGTTACCTCTTGATTATTTGCATGTTCTGGATTTACATTATTTGATTGTTGGGTTGATGATGACGCTTCCATTGGACTGCTCTCTTTCGATGATTGTGAATCCGAACGCTTGCGATAGTTTCGCTTTGGAAATCGCTCAAAGAGACTTTTATTTTTCTTACTTTCACTACCGCTATCACCGCCACAACTACTGCCACTAGTTGCTTCTGATTTTTCTGCCATTTCTTGTGTCACATTCTTAACATCTTCGGAACTTGTTTTCATATTGCATTCAGATTGACTGTATGTGTGTTGTAATGTGTATCGATTATTAGAAATGTTTTCTTCATCTCAAATATTGTTATTAAATTAAAAAAAAAGTCGAAACCGTATCTAACTTACGTTGATGTCGACGGAACGTTTGGATCCAACTTATATCGTTTCGGTGATTTCGACGTGGTTGCTGTTGTTACTTGTAAATTGGAATCATTTGTAGCTCCTATTTCACTGTTCGAATCAGAATTATTATTTTCGCCCTCTTCCATTATGCGTATATAACTTTTGGAAAAAATTCTTTTCCGATTAAGTTTTAAAATAATGTCTAGCAAATCGGAAATTGTTTCTAATCAGAAATATTCAATTTTTTAAATAATTGTTTGTATTATGCGTTCAATTAGTTTGTTTCAATGACAACGTTGTCGGTGAATTGGATGTTTTGCGTTGACTTTTCATAAATTCTCTCTTTCTCTGAATGTTTTGTATGTGTTTTTTTTTTCTCGACTGCAGTAATCGTCCACAGTGCGAGTTTGCCAGCTGATTACCCAAAAAAGAAAAACAACAAAATAATTGACCATTCAAGTACGATAAACAATGTTTAAAATGATGTGAAATCTTTTGAAAAACGTCATTTTCGAATTTTCTACTGTTGAATAAAAATGTCCATAAATTTTTCGATTTTCTATTATTGAAAATGTATTATTACTATTAACACATTTTTTTTTTATAAATATTCGTACCCAATGTATTTCGGTGTATAGATAACTCACGTGTGAACAACACTTTATTTAAACGAAATGTGGCTAACTGTCAAAGTATCTGTATGCATAAAAAGAGCCAGTCATTGAATTTCACAAGGAATAGTGAAGAATTTTAGACAGTTTATTGCTCAAACTATTGCGTTCAAATAAAAGTGATTTGATAAAATCATTTCGATTTGCAATTTAATTTAAACGAAAAAAATAGCAATTTATATTATTGAAAATGAGTGTACGCGTTATTGAAGATGATAGTCATTTCCAACAAGAGCTTCAAGCAGCTGGCGTTCGTTTGGTGTGTGTTGATTTTACAGCAAGTTGGTATGTTATTTTATTGTTAAGTATAATTGTTCGTCTTTCGATTTCGTTGAGAATATTCGTTTGTTTTCATTATGTGTGAAAAGGTGCGGACCATGCCAGCGAATTGCACCACACTTTGAACAATTACCGACTAAATATCCACGAGCAGTTTTCCTAAAAGTTGATGTTGATAAGTGTCAAGATACAGCAGCTGCACAAGGCGTTAGTGCGATGCCAACATTCTTTTTCTATAGAAATAAGGTAAAATGTTTGTTTTAAAACCGTTTCTTTTTTTTTTTAAATATCGAAAATGTTGGTTTTTTCCACCCACAGACAAAGATAGATCGTCTTCAAGGTGCTGACCTTGCCGGCCTAGAAGCAAAAATTCAACAACACATCGGAAGTGGTGATGCTGATTCAGGTGAAGATTTGGGACAGGGTTTGGTACGTTTTTTGTTTTTCATTTTTCATCAATATCAATCTTTTCATCTGAAATATTAAATCTTTAGATGGATCTGAATGTTTTTATAACAAAAAATCAATGCGAGTGTTTGAACGAAGCAGACGATCATCCATTGGAACATGCATTCACCAGCGGTGGTGGCTATTTGCAGTCGGATTGCGATGAACAATTAATTTTATCGGTTACATTCAATCAAGCGGTCAAAATACATTCAATTAAATTGAAAGCACCCGAAAAACTCGGACCAAAAACACTAAAACTATTCATCAATCAGCCGAGAACCATCGATTTTGATCAAGCTGAATGCTGCACGGCCATTCAAGACATTGTGTATGTTACCTCACAATTTACATTATCATAGTTTTTCTTTTTTTCTAATGTTCTGTTTTCTATATCATCAACAGTGTTGATCCAAAAGATTTATCAGGCAATGCAATCAATTTACGTTATGTAAAATTCCAGAATGTGCAAAACATTCAGATTTTCATAAAGGATAATCAAAGTGGCGGCGAACTGACACAGCTTGATTACATCGGTTTTATCGGTTCACCAATCGCTACAACCAAAATGGATGATTTTAAACGTATCGCCGGCAAAAAAGGAGAAAGTCATTAATGACCACCCCCCAAAGCCACCCAATTGCAATTATTGGAAATAAAACAACATAAGCCCAAAATCGTATTTTCTTTTCACTTGAACCATTTTTCTTTTTTGAGACCAACATCCGAAAATCTTTATATATAAAAATTAACTAAATAAGAATAAAATTGCGACAAAATAACGATATTAAAACACTTTTAAAACAAGAACACATCCCTATGCAATACAAGTTAACAATTTTTTTTTTGTATTTCATTTTCAAATTAAAATAATAATGCAATCGTTTTAAGACTGTTTTTTTTTCTTCATTTTTTTAAATACTCCTGAAGTCCCTGCCATGCCTTTTCCGCCTGAAAAATAAATTATAAATGTAATTTACTTGTGTAATAATGCAATGAAATAATAATATTACTTGTTGACGAGAAAATTCGTAGCTCCATTGTGTTGAAAAAACTACCGTTGATTCACTAACCATCGTCTCATTGGATGGCTGTGCATCGATTCGTTGTTTTGCTTGTTCTTCTGTCAAATTATCACGATTTATTAAACGTCGAATTGCCTATGTGAGAAAAAAGTATTTAAAAACTCATACAACTTTTACGAAAGGTGTAGGCACGATACTTACCCGCTCAGGTGGTACAATCAATGACCAAACTTCATGCATTTCGTGTTGCCAACCGGCTTGCAGTAGTACGGCTGCTTCAATCATAACAACGTCATGTGATTTTTCCACACGAATTTGATTGATGCGCTCTTGAACTTTTTTCATCAAAGCTGGCCACACAATTTCATTCAATTCGTTCAATTTTTCCTTATTCGAAAATACAATTGCGCCCAATTTTTTGCGATCGATTCGATTATCATCGCTGGCATTTAAAATATCGTTGCCAAAATGTGTGGCAAGTTTTGCATGACAATCGGTGCCCGGTTCATATACATCATGAGCTAATCGATCACAGTTTATAACTGCTGCGCCAAGTTTTTCAAAATGTTGTGAAATGATACTTTTACCGGATGCAATGCCACCAATCAAACCAATTATGTATGGGTAATTTGGTAAATGTGGTTTTGGTATTGGTTTTTTAAGTCGTGTACCAAGCAAATCCATCCGTTGATTGCTTGAGCTTATTTTATTCTCTTTGCCCTCTTCATTGTTCTCCAATTCAATGATGTCAATGCAATGAATTTGTAATTTTTTCAAATTGTTTGCTTCACGAATTTCATTCACCTTTTCACCGCCACGATACGTTTCGGCACTTACAATAATAACCTATATAGAGTGTGGATTAAAACATATATTCATTTAATAAAATATGAAAATATTGAAAACTGTTTTGAAAATCGTACATCTAAATCCGGAACGGTTTTTGTTGGACCGAATGAATCTTGAATTGGAACCACTTCATATATTAATGTATTGTCAATAGTTTCCAAAAAATCACGAACTACACTGATCCTTGTCTTAACCGGTTGAATTAATTCATGTAACAATTTGCCTGTAACAATAACAAAAAATGTATATGGAAAACGTTTAAACAGTCGAAACAAACAAAAATAAGGAAAAAAAATGTTATTTTACTTTGAATCATATTTACATCGGTTACACCGACAATAACCCGTTTTCTAGCTCGCAGTGCAGCTTCGGTTAACAACATTTTATGGCCGACGTGTAATCGATCAAATGTTCCACCCAATACAACCGTATCACCTTCGATAGTTTCTGAATGGCTTTCATTGGAGGTGACCGATGCCGGTTCTGTGTTTATAACATTTTCTCCCAATGCATTGGAAATTTCAATAATATTAGTTGCTTTGTATCGATCCATCAGTTTTGTCGTTTCGTTGTTTGAAATGCCGTCATCGAACAGAAGCACATCGACTGGTTTGACGTGTAAGGTTGATGTTGTTTGCCAAAGTACACTATCTTTTAAATTTCCAATGATAAGAATCACATCCAAATGATCACATGTTCGCAATGATAACGAATATATGTCAGTTGCATGTTTACAATATCTGGTCACTGGTTTCAATGTGTTTACGAATTTTTTACGTTCGACAACAACACCCGTGTATAATTGAATGTATAATGTACTTGAAACGTATTTTTTGACAGCCGTCAAGCTATGCCGAATTTTTGATAAATTCGTAACTACCAATAAACCCGTACGAGCCATTTTTTTTTTTGCGATTCCAAATAAATTTGATCCAAAAAATTGCACTCTCAAACACGAAACTGCATAATCGTGATGTTCGTTTTCAATATATTCAGATATTGTTCAATTAAATTTGAACCATTCAGAACTTCGATTCCTTGCACGATCTTGATTTTACTATATAGATGAGTGAAAAAAAAAAAACAAACAAACAAATGTTGTGTATTATAATTTCTCTGCTATTCGCATCTTTCATTACTTATTACTTATAAAATTAGTACATATTTGACCGAACGACAAAGCAACCAGGAGTTTAAACATTAAATACAAACACCATTTTATCAAAGTATGAACAACTTATTTATTTACTATAACAATCATAGTGTACATCAATTGGTTTCCATCTAATTTATTTTATGCCAATCGATTTCATGTGAAACACTTTTCCAAATCAATATTAAACATTTGCCACTGTTTGTAATTTATTTCTTCGTCGTTCTTTGGAAAAAACTAAGAAAAATTTCATAAATAAAACAACCAGCACATTCACAGAGGAAAACAGAATAGACTTTTGATATTTAAATCAGACAGAAAATGACATCTGATGTGTTCGTCTTCAATAAAAGTTTATGTTTTCATGTAGACGAAACATTATTATTTAAAAATACATTTAATTTCAATTTTTCAAGATGATGTAAATTCTGATCACATCGAATCCATCATAATTTTGTTATTTATTCGACGTTCGATTCTATTTTTCATAATATCACTGCGATTGAACTGTCTTAATATAAAAAAAAAACATTACAATTTCAAAATAATCGAAAACTCTTTTTCAAACATTCAAGTTTTATCGGAATGAGGTTATGTTTTCATGTAGATGAACCATAATATTGCTGACATCTGGCATTAATACGTGTCAATGAGTATAGACTGTAATTTCTGTGCGCTGCATAAACAAATTTACAATTATTTGTTCCACATCAAAATAAATTAAATCAAAGTTGGACCAAAAACGAAAGTCAATCATTTAAAGATGGAAGGTGTTTTACTGGTAAATTAATTTCATTTGGATTTTATTTTATGCGTGTCTGCGTAAAAAAAATTAAAACATGTAAGTTATTTGAAAAAAAAAAACATGTAATTATTGCAGGAACCGACTCTGTTCACCATCAAAGGAATGTGCATTTTAGATAATGATGGCAATCGAATTCTCGCCAAATATTATGACAAAAATATTTTGGCAACCGTTAAAGAGCAAAAAACATTTGAAAAAAATCTCTTCAATAAAACACATCGAGCCGCATCCGAAATCATTATGTTGGATGGTTTGACGTGTGTTTATAAAAACAATGTGGATCTTTTCTTTTATGTGATGGGCAGTACACAGGAGAATGAATTGATTTTATTGTCGGTATTGAATTGCCTGTATGACTCAATAAGTTTGATTTTGAAGAAAAATGTTGAAAAGCGTGCCGTATTGGACAATTTAGATATTATCATGCTGGCATTTGATGAAATCTGTGATGGCGGGTAAGTAGAATGCGGGATATGGTTAAACAAATATGTGGAATGAAATGGTTTTTCTCTCTCTTTGAAGAATTATTTTGGAAGCTGACCCATCGGCGGTGGTGAAACGTGTCGATTTACGTAATGATGACATTCCAATCGGAGAGCAAACAGTGGCACAGGTAACCAACACACTGAACGGTCTTTTTTGGTAGTAGATATATTGTTACAAGGCCGACAGAACAAAAAAAAACATATATGCACAAATTTATTCCACAACCATATGAACAAATTGACTCAAATCTCATGCACGTCGCTGCCAAAATTATCCATACCTAATATAAATAGTTTTCTTTTTGTTTATTATTTGAATAATGTTTTTTTTTTTTCCTTTTTTTTGCCCTGCACCCAGAACATTTTGTTGAATATAAATTGTTAAACTATTTTTTCTTTACACAAAATCATTTTTTAATTGTTCAATATATCAATTAGATCAATTTAAGCCATTTTGTTTTATTTTATATAAGGCATAATCATTTCCAGTGAATTTACTAATGAATTTTTCGAACATTTTCCATGCAGGTGATCCAATCAGCAAAAGAACAACTTAAATGGTCACTTCTTAAATAATAATGTAGTCTTGTTTATCTTAAAATTCACCCATTTACATTCTAATTCAGCCGAATCCAATGTATTATTATTACTTTTACACAGCAATAAAATTGTAAATCAAAAAAAAAAATTGGAATTCAATAGAAAGAAGAACATTTCAATTATTATATTCTGCATATGCTTTTCTTTCTAGCTTTTTCCCATACACTCCCGTTCTCTCTCTCTCTCTCTCTCTGTCTGTCTCTCTTACATACCTACATAAATACACATACTCTCAGGCCAAATGGAAAAAGAGTTGCATTCATCATATCAATAATATTCATTTATTTTCCATATTCTTTACAGCCGAAACTAAACATCATTTGAAAATAGTTTCGATAAATTTATACGCAATAGAGATGCAATATTCTGCGTTGTCTTAATGAATTATATTTTGTTTTGTTTTCGTTTGATAAAATTTGAATATTTTATAATAAAGGAAAAAGAAAAGAATATAGCGCTCTCTTTGTGTATTTGGTTTATTCGGTTTGACGAAGTCGGGCCAAACGTTGGGTAAGTTCATCTTGTTCTTGTGAAACTTGGGTCGATTGACCGACTGATGCTTGTGGTCCACTTGGCAGCTCCATATTTAATTCCAAACTGGATAAAAACAAAAAAAAATCAATAAATTTGCTTTCGTTATAAATAAAAATGACAATTTACCCAGCTTCATCTGCGACTTGCTGTAGTAATGAATCAACATCGCCTTGAGGTACGGCCGTAGTGGTCGTTTGCGACATGGTATTTTCCATATACGAGCTTTGTACGTCCAGATCTTCGAATTGTTGTTCAAATTTATCCATCAACGATGAAATCTTCTCCAAATTCATGCCCTTCATTGCCGCATCCATAGCACGAACAACACCAGCCATTGAAGTAGTCACCTGAAGATTAGAATAATGACATCATCACAAACAACTAAAAGCCATGTTTAAACTTACATTTCGTGTGGTTAGTGCAGATTGTACACGACTGGCAACAGCATCAACGCGAGCACTCATACGCAAATAATTAACTTTTTGGCTCTTCTGTCGAATGGCATTTTCGGCATGAATACGGGCAATATCAACATTACCAGCCGAAATGGCTTTTTTTGCCTTAGTTTTTTCTAGTTTCTCTTGTTTATCACACTTTTTCGATTCACGTTCCAATTGTTTCACCGCAAATTTTAGATTGAATAAATGATCTGTGGAAATAAATGAATTATAATGAATCAATGATGCCAACTATATCGAATATAACACTGTCTTCATTAGTATAAATGAAAACATAATAGCTTACTTTCCATGGCCGACATAGTTTAGAGAATGTTAAATTTTTTCTGGTATGAAAAAAAGCAACTATGAAATTTTGTGTGTAATGTGAAGACAAAATCTCACTCAAATATAAAATTTTAACAATCCTGTTGTTCTGTACTGTTCGACAAAATTTTTGTTTTTAATTTTTTGAAAACACCAAACTAATTAGAAATAAATTGATTGACGAAATTTGTTGTAGTTAGTAATCAATTGAGTTAGTTCATCGTTTAATGTATACATGAAAATGACTCATATTCCATATCTGTCAAAATTACCAATCGAAAAAATATCAATGAACAAAGTATATATGCTCGTAGGGGATATTACTGTAGTTGAAAAGAAGAAAAAAAAAACAAAAACAAAATACTCGTTTAGTATTGCCGCTTTGACCCATCTTGGTTTTTCGTGTCAAATAGAAGACAGATTATGTGTGAACCCGACTTAACACAACGTTAAGTTTCAATTTTGTATTTGAATTCTAATGATAATCACAGAAAATAATAATAAACAACTAGTATACAAAGAGATTTTTCTGACTTGATTTTAGTTTCGGCAACAGCATTTTTGCTTAAATGTTCAGCAATATTTATTTGATTTCATGAACAGAATTACAATTTCAAACTTCGAATTCAGAACGCATAAATATGATAATTGACAGTTGGCTGCTGTGCACATCAAACCGGTGCCGAACAGCATTTGTTTTCATTCTAAAAAATAATTGTAATCGATTCATTGTCACATCCAAATCATACAATTGAATTCTTTTTTTAAAATTGTGATTTTGCAACGAAAATATTTCTTTACGTGTTTGTTTTCGTTTTTATTTTAAAATAAAAGAACATTTACAAACTAACAACGTGAGAAATCATATTTTCACCATCAAGAAATTAGTTTATAACAATC
The DNA here is from genome assembly GCF_009176525.2 of Contarinia nasturtii. Classification (NCBI taxonomy): domain Eukaryota; kingdom Metazoa; phylum Arthropoda; class Insecta; order Diptera; family Cecidomyiidae; genus Contarinia; species Contarinia nasturtii. The sequence goes on along the minus strand of NW_022197436.1, from coordinate 2,205,720 downwards.
ATCTGTTAGTTCGCTGAGTTTGATTAGCAATTGAATCGTTTTTTTTTTTATTTCATTGTGACGTTGAATTTGACTGAAACTACACATAAATCCGGCCCTGATTTCGGCCGTGAACATATACCTGGCCAATGGACGTTATATACGTTCAGTATTGCCGCTTGCAAATAACGTTTAACTGTCAATATTAAATAAGACGTTTTTGGCGGCACACATTTCTTTCAAAATACACAGCGATATAAATCGCTTTTTATAATACGTGCATTTATGCGAGAAAAATTATTCCCCAAAGGTTCATTTTATTATTAAGATTTAGCTATTTTCGACCGCAAAATATTTAATTTTGATATTTCGTACAAATGTTAATAGATTTTTGAATGATTTTCTAAATGGTTTCCCCGTTGTCAACAAATTCGTCTTGAATATATCGAATTTTGCAGCTTTACAGCACCGTTAGTTTTTTCGGACGCATCGTTACTAAACCAGTTTCATTGAGTTGATTTTGTCAAGTTCGTATTGCCATTGAGCGAGTGGTTACACCGATCCGATTTTCACGATTGATTCTATCCGAAAGTCTGGACACTTTTGTTGATTTCGAGATGATTTTTCCCACAATTCTCTGGGTGATTAGGTTTGATGATACATCTGATAAATGTGATCAGAAATATTCGTTTCGTTGATTGGGTTTGATGATTATTCATGTCCATTTGATGTGATTGTGGAAATATTGGTCTCATTGAATACCAAGGTTTGGTGGAAATCTTCGTGTTGCTTTTGGAAGTCAAGAAAAACTTCGATAGAATTATTTTCAGTCACATTTATTTGGCATTTTGGGCAATTTGAACAATTTTTCTTCAAGCATTTTTTGTGAAACATGTGACCGCATGCTGTTAGTAGACCGACATCGTCTTTTGACTTGAAACAGTTAACACAAATCGAACAAATGACATAAATTTTTGGGTTCATTTTCCGGTGAGCATTTCACAAGATGAAGTACGTAACGGACGAATGCGATGTATTGATTTTGTAGAGATGCAACAGTTGACAAGAATATTGAACACCAAAATCGTTAACTTATGTTTGTGAATTTACGCTTTGGCGCTGCGGAATTTTAAACAGTTATGCAGTCATACAAAAAAATATATGCGTTTGTGATTGCAAGCTATGACACATCGTGTTGTGATTTAAAAAAAAAATATTTAAAAAGTGACACATTTAGACCAATTTTTAGACTCTTCTAATTCGATACTCGATTGATACTTGATATTTGATTTGTTCGAATTCAATTGAATATTTAAACACTTTGATAAAAATAGTTGATTTTCATCATTCTTAAATAGAATTTTTGAAAAGTCTCCTTAAATCCAAAGAAATAGTTAACGATCGTATTCATCGTTGTTTTAGTTGAATTCAAAGAATTACACAGAGATAAAGACAAAAAAGCAACTTCTGAGCTTTTTAATAAAAGTTTTCATTGTCACATTTATTGTTGTTGTTCATTTTGACGTGTGAAGTTCAATGGCGCAAGAGATTCATAAACGAAAATATACATGCAGAAACAGACACACATAAAGCTTGAGCTCAAATACACATTTAAACACACCGAAAGATAAAGACCGAGACATAGTGAGACAGAGACTGGTGATTACCAGAAACAAGAACACGAAGACGATGGTTATAAAGAAACATCGGCTAAAGAAAAGTTACAGTAAATGAATAAATCGAAGTAAAAAAAGAAGAATAAGGAGAATATGAGAAGAAGAAGAAGAGGAAGAAGCAAAATACAGAAGTACAAAACCCACTGAGATTTTTGCCCATGCACAAAGAAGCCACGGAACCATTCCACAGTCAGTCAGTCGACAGCTATCAGTGCTTGTGGTAACAAATTTCAATTTCTGGTACCAAATGAAACAGAAAAAAACGTAGCATTTTCAGTAGCTCGTTTAAATATCGGAGTGCATGTCATCAACATTTTGAACAACAATTTTTTTCCTCAATAATTCTTCTTTTTGTGACTCTTTGTATTTTATTCAATGTAATATATTCGAAATTAATTTTACACGAATATGCTAAAAAAAATTCGTTGATATTGGTTTCTTGTTGTTGTTTATTGCGACAATATTTTGCGGGCTTTCGAGATTTGAATTATTTACGTTAGTGATTAACCGTTTCGTGGTAACATAGCTATCAATTTACCGTTTTCATTCCGACGTTTGGATTAGTTTTCAATTCAAATTCATCACCGTGCTGAGATACAGTTCGCATTTCACTTGAATGAATCATATTACGTATAATTTTTTTCTTTGGCTTTGGTGCATCGAAACTAATCGTCGACAAAATATATTCGAACATTGAACCTTTTTCTTTCCAAAAGTGAACATTTTCTATCTTGGACTAAAATTCTTAAATTGATTCTTATAAAAATGGATTACTTAGGTGCTTTATCAAAAGTAAGTGAAATCTACAATTTTTTTTTTAAATTCCAGGATAATTTTATTTGTTCAAATTTGTAGAATAGTATTCAAGAATTTGCATCACCTTGACTTTAATGCAGTTGAGAATTTATTTGTACAGCATATTTTTTCAACAAAGTTGAATTCAGCGAGAAAAAGATTTGTTATAAAATATGTGAGAACTAAATAATATTTCCTTATAAGTGTATCTGTTCACATTAGATTGGGAACGGTATATACCTACATGAAAAAAAACTATTGAACAAGCGGCTATGATCGCACATCTTGCGTGGTGAAATTAGTAAATAGAAATATAACCAACGATAAAAAAAATATAACACACCACCTCAATAGGAAAAAATCTATACGGTTAAAAAAGCGTAATTAGTTAAACATACACACATCTTTATTCTCATTTATTTGCCTCTCTTTCGCTCTCTTTCTCACTCACTCGTTCCTTTTGTTTCCGCAATATTTATTCTGTATTTTCATTGGAACGACCTGATTTTTTATTATCTCTCTCACTCTGCCACAATATTTATTTGTTATCTCTTTCTGTCATGTGTGCTTTGATCAATTTCGAATCGTCCACAATTTTAAGTGGCTTGCTCTGGTGCAACATATTGTGAAAAAAAAATGACCACACACAACAACACACACATTTATACATATATTGTCGATAGTTGTAATAATAATTCTAATAATATAATTAATAACTAGTTGAGCTAACGCGCAAAAATTCAAAAAAAAGTGATAAATGTCCCGAATAATAGGCCTTGTTAAGCAAACATAACTCATTTCAAAGTCCAATGCAATAGAAAATAATGTGCATGTTACTTGCTTACCTGAGACACACAAAGGAATCCATCACATTAGTCCATATTCTCAGCACATCAATTGGTACTGCAAACGTTTCTAGCTGATTTCTATGCAAATAATCAATCAAATAACACATTCATCTATCTTTCGTATGTTTTTCATTTCACTTATCGATTGGAGGCAGAGAGAAGAGAAGACATGCCATAGCATGTACAAGTCATGCTCATGCTAATACACAGAATATATATTCTGAAATACAATTAGCAACAGCATGATCATTTTCCATTAAAGCCAAACAAATGGGACCTTTTTGTGCCTTTCTTCGTTTATCACTCGGACTTTTGTAAATAGTATTCATGTTGTCATAAAAAAACCGAAATTATTTTTGATTTCAATCGCGCGCGCACATACACATCCACATATAAACGGTTTACGGTTAAATGTTGAGCAAGAAATTCTTAAGAGATCGGAACCGAATGTACACGTCTCTCGGCTGTACAGTGTTGTGGTTTCATTCGATATGGCTGAGAACATGAATCGAATATCAGACAGCAAGCAAGACAGAGAGACACAAGCGATTCTTTTTCTCCTTTCAACATTTATCTATACAAGCTTGAACGGAGCCAAAAGATTCAAAATGACGGTATGACGATGGTGAAGAAATGTAATTTGACGAAGAACAAGAATAATATAACACATGAAGACACATAACAAGAAACCGTTATATCGCGCGGCTTCGTCGTCGTCATCGTCGTTGCCTGTTGTTGTCGTCTTGGTTTCTTTTCGATAGCATTGCAATACGGTTGGCCACGAAAACAAGTCAATACATACACAATAAGAGCACGATCGAAGAAATAGAAAGAGAGAAAATGATACATAGAGAAAGAGAATTAAAACGAACGATGCAAAGAAATGGAAAAGAACTCGCGCGCACCATGCGCACACGAAAAAAAAAATCTACACACAGTCATAACTTGGTGATGGCGTACCATAAAACAGCCATCAGAAAATGTAGGTGAGCTAATGGAATGTACAAATGTACTACATTCAAGGCAAATAAAAAAGAGCCAAAGCCAATGCCAAAAACAAAACAGAAACTAAACCGCGCTTTATTCTCACCATGCAAATCACATTGTGTGTGGTTTTTTTTCTTCTTTTTCTTTAACTTGCGCATACAACAGAAAAAGCCTGTGATATTTGATTTTTATACTTTGATATCAAACATCACATCATACCACAATTTTACTCGTCGAACTTGCACCCGAACTGAAAACGAGTGTTCCAATCCAATTAAATACGAAATAATTATCCGTGTTGTGTGCTATTTATAGTTGGCAATTCAATTGTTTTTTACTTCAATTGTTCTATACTAGACGCACGCTTATCTTTTTCTTTCACAAACTTTCTTGTATGACGGCGTGACATTTAATGAATGACTTTTTCAGTCAGTACAAATGTTCTTACGGCTGGTTTGGCTGTACAAGACTTCCGTTTCATCTTAACCCATATGGCTCCAAACATATATTTAAATTGATTCTTAAATAAATAATTGAAAATTTGAATTGTAATCAAAATCGTTACCACCAAGCAAATTGTGGTCACGATTAAATATGCTTTCAGTCACAGTAAGCTGAATTAAAAGTAGAACACGATCAAATCGAACTATGCGATCGGTTCGAAAAATAAAATAAAATCCGTCGATCGGAGGCTTTTATTAATTTGTATCAAAATTTGCCCCGAAAGACTGCATACGATTTATTTTTCTCACAATTAAAACAAAACATACACTTCGAGTCTGAAGAGGATAGAAAAATGAGTAAAAAAAACTAGTCATCGTTGATAATTTTTGGCTGTTTCGACACCATTTTCTTTTTAAAATTTGACTCAAACAAGAATGGGAAAAAGAAAAGTTAAGATTTTCATTGTTCACTCGTTGGAACAATTCTTATTTGCTTCATTCATTAGCAATACGTCTTTTGCATGTACTTTGAGAGTTTTCAGGTGGTTGGATCGTTACCATTATCTTTATTGTATATCTTCATCACGTGAACTTGTGAATTTGGCAATATTTTATACATTTTCCCATTCTTTATTTCGGTTTTCGGACATGCCCATTTCAACAATAAAAACATTGCTTTCATTTTGTCTCCAAATTCTAGGGACGTTGCTCATTTCTCTGAATGAATCAATTTTATTTGAATAAGAAGAATTTCAAACGATAAGCGACAGATAAACAATAGAAAAAAGAACTTAAAAACCAAACATTGATCTTCATCTTATTTACGCCAAAATAAAGTTTTGTGGTAGTCAAAGTCAAGTTAGTAAACATTTTTTTTAATGAATCAGGTAGCTGTGAGCCTCACTTGAGAACCAGATTGAGCAAAATAATAGCGCAAAGTTCAAGTCATCTTACATTTCACTATTTAAATTTTCTTCCGTAAATACACGATGAGATGAAACAAATCACGTATTCAATTAGTTTTTTTTTCTTCGCCGAAATACATTTACTATGCAAATTTTATATGTTCAAGCGCGACACAATGTATAATGAAGCACTTAAAGTCGTTTTCGATGATCGCATTGATCAGGGTACGTGTGTGCGCACGTAAAAAAATGTACGAAACAAAACCATTGAAATTAGTTTGACATCCGTTGATAATGATATAATTGTGGAAATTGTATCTTAAATCTCGGCTGTATTATAAAACGTATATTATTCGCACTTTGAATTGGTTGTTGTCTTGAGTCCATCGCTCCAAGTGAAATTATATGATAAAATAAAAAGATTTTATCTTAAATAGGGAATTGAATCTTTGTGAATACAACATAAAATTGGAAATTTTAAACGCTCACGTTTTTCTTACTAAAAAAAAAACTAAACTATTTTATAGCATTTGTATGCTCAATTGTACGTTCGTGAATGAAAACGTGAGCCAAACATTACATGCCTATCGAAAAGATAAAAGGAACGTGAATTCATTGAATCAAAAAAAAAAAAAAAAAAAAAACGAAAAACTAACAGTGTCACGTAAAAAGTTACGCTTTTCCACATTGGCTATCTTTTGATAAAAATCTTTGAATATCATAATGACTTTTCCAACAGCGCGTCGAAAATGATTGATTAGTTTTCAATGAACGTGTTCATATTATTAGACGGAAAGGATAAATTTGCTCGAAATTTCTCTTCATTTCCGTTACGGCGAAAAAAAATAGATGTAATAATCTCAAATTGGATTTAAAGCATTGTTTTTTTAACATTTGAAATTTCGGTTTCCTCCGCGACAAATTTCGCGTATTTTCATTGAATATTAAAACAACATATCAAAGCACGTTAATTTATTTGCCGTCAATTTCTTTTTCTTTTTCAAAATTCATACATACACAAAGTTCATGGCCTGAACCGAAAACATTTCGTTTTTAACAACAAAAAAACTGGTCTACTTTAGTCGCCCCGATAGTGTGTTGCTGATAAATTACTTTCGATGAATTTAAAATAGTTCTAGTTCATGAGCGGTTTTTTTTCATAACTTTCTCTGTTTTCGAATTGTCCGAAGTGTTACAGATATGTAGACAGATACTCACACAATCACCAAATGACAACATTTTTTTTTCAACGCAACCGTTTTAATTTCACTAAAAAATTCGCACGTTCATGTGTATCAGGTACATGCGGCAGAGTTCACGCACATTGAGAACAATATGAAAAGCAAGTTGAAGTTACAGACAATAAAGAAAACAAGAAGTGCAACAGGTTCATAGTTAACAGCAATGAGCTGAAGAACAAGTAAAATTGTGTGTAAAGTCGGAGACGACAACTTCCGTGTGCTAGATCAGTCTGATATAAATAAAAAAAATAACAGCTACAATTATTGAATGAAAAATAAAGAGACATAAAAAATATCACGATCAACGTATGGGTACACGCTCTTGAGAAATGCGAATTTATTTACACTCAATGAGGAAATTTGATATTATAAATAAACAATGGTTAATAAATAATCATTACACAACTTACAAGAGAAATAAACCGTACGAAAATCGCCTCTTTGAAACGATTCTTCTTTCTAGCAATATTTGGTGCTGTTGGTAAATCAATTACATGAGCATAATTAATTTATATTATTATATTTAAACATCGAGTATGAGACACAGACTGCGACATTATTCAAAAACTTGAATAATCATCTTACTATTTTGACCATATACGATTAATTAAAAAAAAACGACGTAAAAAAGACGTTTTTATACTTGACTACTTTCTTTGAATAACCAATCATAATCATTATCTGTTATGATTACCAATTTGCCTGACTCTGATGAGTAGAAATAAAGAATATTGTAATAATCAAGCACATAAATGCTGATTCGCTTTTCTTTTGCAAATGAAATGGAAATTACAACGACGATAACATTTTCGTTTGATAGGTTGGTCATTTTTATATTCTATGAATGAAATATGCTGTTGCTAAATGCTTCTTCAAATGCTGTTGTTAAATTAGTCAGTAATTTGATTAATTTCGATTTTTTTTTGAAACAAACTGATTTTATTCGATCGAATAACAAAGAAAATGATGCTTTCAATATGATATTTGAACATCGCAGAGTAAACACACAAAATATTAAAAAAAAAAAAAAAAAAAACAATAAATTGTCAAAAATGTGAAGAACTCCAAAAATTTAAAGCAAAAAACATTTTTTGTTTGCATTTTTATCTTTACATTTGGATTAACCTGTTATTTTGCTCAAATTTTTTTGTACTACTTTTGCTCAAATTCAAACTTCACTTACTTAATCTAAGTGTCAGCTATTAATTGGCTTAACTGTACTCGTGACAGACACAAAGCAACTTAAATTTAAAAAATGTGCAGTGTTTTTGCTCTGAGGCATTCACATAGTGTGTGCTGCGAAAGACAATATAGAGCCGGAGCGATAATTATATATATACATAGGTTTGTAGATCTCAATACCTCATTCTCATCATGATCGAGGTGACGAGACATTACAGCGAAGTGATACGATAGTACATTAGTTTATGCTTATAATCAGAATCAGTATATGATCCTCTGTCTCTCAGACAAGATTTATGATATAAAACACACCTCATATACCTCTTTAGAACCGCAGAAATAATACTCGCAAGCAATATCAATACATGCCGTAGAAACTGGTTGATTAATCTAACTTTACTGAGAAGAAGAAAAAAACCGACTAAAAGAATTGCATTGACTCTTAAAAAGAAAAGAACGACTCATATTTCAGAATGATGTTTTCGATTCTTCATACCTACGTTGAAACAATGACGTGTGCACATTTTGAAACCGGGTGAATCAAATAAAATAGTTATATTGCTATGGCAATAGCACTATAGTGACAAATTGAGAGAAAGAGAGGAAGAGAAATAAATTGGTTAATGCTCGGTTCATTGACATTGATCCGCTACGACTTCTCATATAAGTTATAATGCGCAAGCGAAAGAGTCAACCATGATCTAAGGTATGCGCCACGGATTTTTCTTCTTTTCATTTAGTTTTTTCTTCTAAATATGTCTCGTTAAACAAATTCCGTCTCGTTGAATACAAACAATTGATATCACATAACAAACAAATAATGAATGTATCGCCTTCTCATGTCAAACTCATGTCAAACTCACACTGAATTTTTAGTCATCGTTCATCATTACATCTCAAAATTATTATTTCAAAAATACGAATCGAGTTTGACTGGTTAGTGATTGATATAGGCTGCAATCATAATCAAATTTTTTTTTTAATATTGAAATGAATGAGTTTTCCATGTCACATTCCACAGAAATTTCCGCGAAACAAAGTATTCAAATTACTTGCACTTACTTTCTCGATTTGGAAGTGAAATAAAAATATCTCTTTCAATTTTATTTGTGTTGCAGTTGTTACTTTCCTACAACATTATATGTGTGATTTCGTCAATCACATCAAAGATTGCTATCAGTCCAATGAAATTCTATGTTATTCTTTTTCAACGGGATATTTATCTTCATCAATCCATTTCTTTCTCTTTCTTGATCGTGAGCGCATTCATTCATACTTGGCCTGAATCGAATTGAACGAAAATTTCTCTTTCTTTATCATTATTCGTCATTGTTTGGGAATCATATTTTGTGTCCCCCATTTACTTTAACATGTGTATGTGTATGCAGGTGTGTGTGTGCACGCTACTAATCATAGTCTGTGTCATTCATAATCGACACATGATCAATTCACCAAGTAACTGTTTTTCTTCTTCTTCAAAATCGCACAATCAAATATCTTTCTTTTTTACCGATTTTACTGTGTTAAGATACCTTGACTGAGTTACCGGCTGGATATGTGCTTCTATTCAGTTGGAAAATGTGTGACAATTTTGACCAAAAATTCAATTATCTAAGCATTTGGTCCCAGAATCACTAGACAGTCAAGAATGTCCTTGGATTTAATTTTAATTTTGATGTTTAAAACTTTTGTAATTGATTTGGATTATTTTTGTTCTAAAAATTGAATAGGTTTTAACAGTTTATACAATATTCACAATATGTGTATCATCATTGGTACATTCGTCAGTGAGATCGAAATCGATGTGGTCCACATATCCAACAGAACGATGCACAACTGATACAAAACTTAAATATCTATCCGGAAACGCTCTCACCGACGATGTCAACTGTATTGGACCCAATAATGCACCATATCCAAGGTAATTTTCACAAAGACGTGATTGAAGTTATTGGAATTAGTTTTTGGTTAGCTTCTATCTACGATGAATTCAAAATATTTCACTACTGATAAACATTTTGATAAATTGACTCTTGCAGTGCAACCATTCAAAAAGTGTACAGCCATTGGTCAAGCGGAGCAAGAAAAGGACGAATGAATGGACAAATTCCACCAACACTTGATCCATCACTCACACAAAGCATGCTAATGAATTCATATTCACTGGCCAATCATGATGTTCATAGTTTAGCTGTTCGAAATGGTAAATATTATTATGAATTAGATAAAGAGAAAGACATTATCATAAAGTCATTATTGAAAGTGTTGAATCTTCTTTATTAAAAAAAAAGAACTTTGCATTTTCAACTGCGTTCAACAAAGATGACAAGAAAAAAAACACCTTTTCGCAAATGGAAAATGGCAGTCCTTATTTGTTGATTACATGCCATAAAATGTACGAGTCAATTTTATAAATCTCATTGCTTGTGATAATATGTAAAGACTAAGTGTGCCACCAAAACTTAAATCAAAAATTTAAATACACTCTCATCGGCCAAAGTTATGCATAATAATTGACGAATACAGCACATAGGCAGCACAGCAACAAGTCGGTTGAACCGACGAATAGAATGCAAGAGAAGGTCGACGACGGCTTTTGATTTGTGCCATTTTTGAGCGCGTTTAAGAACTTCAGTTATTTTGTTTTTTCACTTGATGAGTTTTTTTTCTTCTTTTTTTTTTGTTGAAATATTATATATATGTCGGTGTGCCATTTCTTTGTGTTTTTCTGACTCTGATTTATTTACATTCACCGAACGCGTATTGAACATATCTTGCAATTTAAAAAGCAACTCTCCGGAATTGATTGTGGGAAATATTTCCTATCTTTCACTTATTTTGTGTGAACAAAAAAAATTCTATCACTCAGCGACGATACAATTCCGAATGAAATTTTTGGAATGTAGAACAATAGACCTATTGATTTGTTTATATAAACAATAGGCTCAAATCAATAGGCCGGTTGTTCTACATTCCGAACATTCAGAATTATACCATAAAATCGTCATTGGATGCTGTGCAGTGAAATGCATATTCAGCAATTGACACGATCTACGCTTTTTTTCCATGTTTACCCAAGTTTTTTTGTTCAGTTTTTTTTTTTCGCTGCTCGGAGGTTTATAGACATAGGTAAAATGTTTATTGATTTTTTTTTTTCTTTTGCAGCCCGTGCGTTAACTTCCGTGGAAAAATGTAATGCAACGCCGGCACGTCTCTGTAAAACACGCTATAATACTACGGCGCCAATGTACGGCGTTAGTTTAACATCGGGTCAACCTGTGACAATCGTGCAAAAATTCCCAGATTTATTGCAGCAAGTGGTGTTTGAAGTGTGCGAGTAAGTTGATTGGTTTTCTTTCTTTCTTTTCTTGTTTCTTAGATTTTGTGAGCTATTCTTATTTAGTTTTCTCGTGATTTATTGCTTTAATAATAGAATGCAGATTGTTGGCCACAAGCAAATTTTTTTTTCTGTCTCTCTCTTTCTGAATTTTATATGCTCTAATTGCGCCTTTTTTCGCTTATTTTTTTGTTTGTTTGTGTGTCAATTTAACTGTTTAATAGTCATTTAAACCGATACTGTGAAATGGAATCAAAAGTGTTCTTATTATTATTTTCTTCTTTTTTTTAAATTTAAAATGATGCTTAGATCTTCCGAGTGTGATGTTGTCCGTGGTGAATGCACACAAACCTATGTTCCGTATTTGTTTTTGGTGATTCCACTAGGACCCGTCACATTAACCGGCCAAGATTATGTTCTTGTTGAGAGTGGATGCGTGTGCAAACCAAAATATGCTGGAGATGCCACAGCCGATTCAAAGCCACCAACATCTTAGTTTAGCCCCAAAATTCATTCGTCTTCAATCAAGCCACGAAGAAGAGATTTATTCGTTTGTCTGTTTTTCTTTCTTTCTCTTTTCCAATCCAAATACAAAAAATTGCACACATGCATAAATTATTCAAAATACAATGTGATGATGGATGATTTATGATGAAATAAATGTCAATATTGGAAAATGAATGATTGCTCGTAACGGCCAATTTTTTTAATCGTACAGTTTCAACAATATTCTTTCGATTATAAGAGAAAAAATGAACATAAAATTCAAATTGAATAAAAAAAAAGTGTTGTCAATAGTTAGAAATGATTTTGTTTCTCAAATGAAATATATATTGCGCCCCATTATTTTAATGTAGTCATATTGCGATTTTCACATTTTAATTTAAAACCATCTATTTATTTAGTAATACTAATTTTAATTCTCTTCGAAACGATTTGAATATATTTATATACACACACCGATTTCTTTTTTATTATTTAACTTGTATGAAGGGCAAAAGTGAAATCAAAAAATGTAACTACCTGAAAAGACGTAAATTTTATTTGGAAATTAGCGAACAAGCAAGTTGATTTAAGTTTTAATCAAGGAAGTATAATTTGAAGCCCGCTAAAAGAACAGAGAACAAAAAAGCATTTAAGCATTAATGTATAAAAGTTGAATAAATTTTGTATTTAGTTATATCTTAAATCTGGATTTTTCTTTTGTTTTGGATAAAGTTTTGAACTTTCGAAAAAAAAACCATGTGACACCATTTTTTTCTTCCCCTTTTTTCGTTTCAGAGTCCTCATATTGAGAATGAAATCGAAAACTTTGTATGGGAGGTACAGCCAATTTTCATTGGAATTCCTTCTAACGTCATCAAACTAGATGTATCATGAAAAAGTCCATTCAACCTCGGCCTCCTTAAAAGATACCAAATCAAGATTTTTTTTTAAGCGGTGTGGATCACTACTTCTCATCAATCTGCATTGGTTACTTACCCTGCGTCAAAAAAATTATTACTTCCTCTATTATCGATACATCCACCGGTGATATTCTGTTTGACCATCAGGGGAAATGGACAAAATATGCAAAGGCGAAGTTGGATACCATTACTAGTTAGTGTGAGTTTCAACTACCTCGCATAGTTTGTGCTCGCTTGGGTGACACTTAGTTCGATGTATTAGTTTTTTCTGTACTTAACTCTCAGTATCCATCAAGCAAGTTGGATTAACGACTTGATCAAACAAATTATTGACTTAATATTCCAAAACCAATCAGCATAAATTTGTTGCTAGTTTTATAAAATTAAAAAAGAATTGAAAACAGTTGGAAATCGTATTTGGTTATTTTTATTTTTGTTATGTTGGGATGTATGTACTACAAATCCGTATGAATGATCTTAATTTAAACAAAATAAGAGGAAAAAACACATCCTTCAGGGTGTTTGGTTTTTTTTATCCACAAAACTGTGTTCCTTTTAGAATTGTGATCATATGAATTACATATTTAAAAAAAAGTAAACTAAACATTAAAAAAATCAGCATGAGCACTAGATATCTGAAGCCAAATGGGCTATGGAATTATTAATAATAATAATTAAAATGAAACCGTACTCAAATAAAATTAACTGCTTTCGGACTATTTAATCTGAAGTACTGCTGTTTTGTTTTTTCATTGATTTCAGTGCTTTCTCTCGTAATTGCTTCTCTAATGCATCGTTTACAACGTATGTGCCCCGGTGTATGCCTCTTGTACGTTCATCATCTGACTGTGATTCCCGGTTGTCCGTTTTACTATGTTTCTTGTGTTTCTTGTGTTTTTTATGTTTCTTGTGCTTTTTAGTTTTTTTTGACTTTTTACGTTTCTCTTCGGCCTCGGAATCGCTTGAACTGTCATCGGATATTTTTCGCGACGATTTCGATGATTTCTTTTTCGATAGTGACTCTTTCGATGAATCTGCTTCCGATTCAGAAGTCGATGGTTTACGTTTTGGCGCTTTTCGAATGGCCGACTCATCGACTTTGGCCTTTTTGCTGGGCGACGCCGATTCATCAATCATTTCACTTGGACGCTTATATCTGCCAGACGTCGACGATGATGATGATTTTTGCACACTTGATGGTGGTTCTTTGGGCTTAGATTTTTCTTTTTCCTTTTCCTTTTCCTTTTCCTTTTCCTTTTCTTTTTCTTTCTCATTTTTGGTCTTATCCCGTTCTTTTTCTCTTTCTCGTTCCTTTTCTCTCTCTTTTTCGCGTTCTCGTCCTTTTTCTCGATTTGTTTCCCTTTGTTTTTCTTTGGAACGTCTATCAAAGTCGTCATCAGTCGAACTATCTCCAGAACTATCTGATGAATACTTTTTCTTTTTCTTGGTCACCACTTTAACATCGCTATCAGACGAATTGGATTCATCGCTTGAATCATCAACGGAGGGTTTCACCGATTTTTTCGACAATGATCGACTGTCCGGTTTTGATGCACTCGGCAATTGTGTGTTGGTCACTGAACGTTCGTTCTTCTTTAAAAATGGTGATGGTGTACGCGATAAACTGGTCGAATATTGACGATTCAACCTTGCATTACTTGGTTTGGTCACATCATCAATTGGTTTTTTATCAATCTTGGCCTTTGTCACTTTATCACTGGCTGATGCTTGCGATTTAATAGGTGATTCTGTTTCCAATTTGCTCTTCTGATTTTGACTTTCTTTTTCGACTTTTCGATCACTACCACCGTCACTGAAGCGGGGCCGTTCACGTTTTCTGTCACGCTCTCTGGACGACTGATGTCTATCGCGTGAATTTCTTCTCAATGGCTTTCGATTGCGATCTCTATCTCGGCTATAACTGCGACGATTATTCCGGTTATTGCGTATGTTTCGCATCGGACTACGGCGACGATTTTGATTCCAACGATTAGGTAGAGGTGACCATCGTCTTCCAAATCTTATTTTATACAATTTTTGAGAGAAATTTATGCCAATTAATTTTAAAATTTTAATTCAAATCTTATCCATTAACTAATTACCTGTCACGATTCATATCACGATTATCACGTCGTGGAGAGCGTGAACGATTTCGCGGTGATCGGTTTCTTGAGTTTCGTCGATGACGTGATGTTGATCGGCGATTATTTGCCGGCCGATCTCTGGCTCGATCAGGTGATTCACTACGTGAAGAATCTCTGTTGTTACGATAGTGTCGCTTTTTCTGTACACTATTTTCACTCTTATGAATTTCCTTACTTTTGTCTGAAAATCATTAAACAAAATTTTCCCTGATAGTACCTCCTTTTTAAAGTATAATATTTTTCGGATTGTTTTGGAATCCAAATCAATTTCGTTATCTTACTTCTATGTATTGAGAGGAAAAATGTGGCAACATTTCATATCAAATAACCAAAGCGGTGCCCTTAGTTTAAGTACTATTTTGGTACAGTTATATTCCTTTATTTTGGAACTCTATGCACTTTAAGTTCGATAGATAAAACATGCAAAAATCAATTTGTAACAGATAATTGGAAATGTATAATAATATTACAAAAACGCGAGAAAGATCTATTTTTCATGCTTTTTGTGAAGTAAAGAAAATATGATGACTGTACCAAATTCTCCAGTTTTTGGAAAGCGGAAATAGGCGATGCAATGAAATCCCTATTAAAGAGCTAGATGACGAAACACAGTCGTCATGTAAATGAAATATTTTCAAGACATTTTTTTTCTTCTCAAGACATACAACAAGCTAACATTTATTTGTATCGGTTAATTGAAAGTTGCAGCACCGAAAAACATTTTTGTTAAAAGATTTGTATTTAATTTTGACCTGTACTGTATTGAAACTAATACTTACTTCTTTTATTTATTGATGTCGATCGAGAACGCGATCGAGAACGTGACCGTTTCTTAGCTCCGATTGATCTAAGATTATAGTAGGAAAAATCTCACGTCAATACATAAATGCAACCTTTAAAATTTTCCATAAAAATTGAAAAAAAAGAGAAGAAAAATATTACCTGGATTTTGATCGACTTGCACTTTTATTTTTGCGATTATTTGAGCGGGATCGAGACCGTGAATGTGAACGTGAGAGTGAACGTTGGTTTCGTTTTTTTCCCTCAGCCATATTGAATAATTTATTTTGTATGTTTGAAAGTGCAGCTGATTTGGCGTCACCTTTTTGGTCCCCCGATTCACGGTTTTTTGTCGAATTTTCGGAATGATTTTTCGATGAAGAGTTTGTATAGCGACCTCTTGAACGTTCGGTTGATCGATCGCGTGAGCGTTGTCTTGACGACGAAATTCTACTGATGTTATCTTTGTTTTTTTCAATTGATGGGCTTCGCTTGCCCTTCGATGCATTTTCATCAATTTTTTCTGGTACACTGGTTGAATCTGCCGACTGTTTACGGGGACCTGGTGACGGTGATGGTGCCGATTGCTTTTGAACGGAAGGTTCTCGACTGCTGTCACGGCTACTTCGTGGCCTGAATCGTCCTGATCGTGGTGCCGAATTATCCGAATCACTTTTTCCTCTCTCACTTTTCTCCCGTTCAAACAGTTTATTCTCTTCGTCTCGCCTCAATATTTCATCTTTTTTCTGCTGTATGAATTCTTCCGGTATGCCTGTTTCCGATTCTTGAGCAGATAATAATAGCGCCCATAATTCATCCATAAATTGTCGAGCATTTTTTCCATTCAAAAATCCTGTCATATTGATTTGCATCTTTTTTGGGCATGGATACTAGATGAAAAAACAAACAAATAATGACATATACAAAAGAAGAATTTAATTTAAAAGTCTAAATAAAATATGTGATAAAACAAAAAAAAAAAATTGTTTATTTACCTTGTCCTCCAGTTGGTTGTACACAAACTCAACTACAACATCATCTTCAATGTGTAAGTATTCAGTGATTTTTTTGCTGATCCACGGTCGTAGAACATCAAGCTTTACTTTCTCCATGTCAACCTGAACAAAGCAAAAACAAAGTTTGCATTTATGTTATACGGTCATCTTATCAACAAAAACAATGGTATGTAATGTCAGCGAAAAAAATCGCACACACACACACAAATAAAATGCATACCCTTTGATTCAAGCAATCACCAAATTTCATTTGCTTCAGCAATTTCTTCTCCTTATCGCTAAAGCGAGTATCCTGTTGTTGATTTGTCCCCTGAAATTTGTTTTTTTTTTTTACATTATCAGTACACGTATATCAATATGTAGTTGTAGGCACAATTGAAAAATCGATATATTAAGCGGTATCCAATTTGTTTGCTTTTCTCACTCAATTCAAAATGGAATGAGTCATGAACAGCGATGAAAATTTTAATAACAACCATTTCTAACCCGATAGATTTGCACTGTTGATTAAATAATTCGCAAAATGTGTCGCAAAATAAATAACTAGTTAACTCAGAATGTGGTGTGCAACACGCAATATTGCCGACGAAGTGACAAAACTATTAATAATAAATAATATTGATAACTCGATGCGTATATTGTTCGGTTAACCGCAAAAGTGCACAGCTAGGTAGAGATTATGACAAAACTTCTTTGTTTTTTTTCTATTTGTACTTACTGTAAACATCATCTTGTCTATGGTTGAATTCTTCGATTTGATAGTATTACGAACAGCAAAGTGAAATGTATGCAGCGAATGGGTATTGCGATTTCAGTTATGGCTTTCTACAAAAAAAAATACTCACAAATACTGTGTGAGAATCTTACAGTATTTATATTTTTGTAATTCGGTGTCGGTTCTACGTTCGCCTTGCGAACAGACCAAGAGACCCAAAAAAATTCTGTTCTCCACACAAAAAACGTTTAAATTGCACTCCGTTGCATTTTCTTTTCTTAAAATATGTGTGTTGTTGAACTGATTGGAGTTTGATATGGTGTAAAACTTTGACACTTGATATTAAAAAAAAAATTCCGTCCCGAAATTTACAAATCGAGGAATTGTCAAACGTTTTGTTCTTTTTACAATATTTCAACAAATCACAATCATAATTAACTTTTGATATTGGAACAATTTTAATATCAGACACATCTATTATACGACCAACAACGACGATGATGAAAAAAACTCAATCGTTCATGCCGCTTAAATTGCAAAATGGCCGGGATACTTCACTGTCTATTATTTATAGTTGGAATTGAAAATACCGAATGTGTGTATGATAGTTCAATGTATTCTTTTTGACGCATCTACGGAGATGATGAGTGTGGTTTTTTTGTTGAGCATTTGAAAGCAGAGAAATGTGTGCGTTTCATTCAACACAGCGAATACAACACATAAACGGTTATTTCATAAACACATTCATTGATTTGACATTACACACAGCGATTGACACACGGCGAAATCGACCGATGGGGGCGCCACTCGTACATCACACAATACATACACACAACCATATTTCAAAAACACATTGGATTTTTTGTCAAGCTGTCAACGTGATTTCCGGATTCTTTCCTTTTCAATTTAGAGTTCAAGATGGTAAGTGTCGTAAAATTTGCGGAAAATAATTTGAAATCATCGACCGTGTTTTTAGCAATAAATTAAAAAAACCATTCACAAACTATTCAGAAAGGAACAATTTTACGATAAATTATGGTATTTTTGTGTAATATTGTGAAATTAATGGAAAATATCGAAAATTATCTGTTTACATACATAGCACTGTGCTACATAGATTTGAATTGACTTGAACATTGTGTATTGTGTCTCGAATTCAAACATTACTTTGTGTAAATCTATATTCATAATGTAATTAAGTGTATTCACAAGTGCAAGCGAAAAAAATATCAAATAAAAAAAAATCGTGCCGGCACAATTCAATTTTTCTCATTTATGGTTTGAAATTTATGATGAAAAGTAATGTGTAACTTCGGCACAACAAACACAAGTCCATACCATTGATTCGTATTTGATGCGTAACATAACCTTAATAAAATGCATAAATTTTTGTTCTTTTTTGTTAGGCTCGCGGTCCAAAGAAACATTTGAAGCGTTTAAATGCCCCAAAAGCATGGATGTTGGACAAATTGGGTGGTGTGTTTGCCCCACGTCCATCAACCGGTCCACACAAATTGCGTGAATCATTGCCACTTGTCATCTTCCTTCGTAACCGTTTGAAGTACGCTTTGGTAAGTTATTGCTGTGGTTTTTTTCATCTTTCGGAAAAAAACTCCTTTTTTTCTTGATAAATGCATTTTTTTTTGTTTATGTATTCATTCATTTCAATTCTTTGTTTCATATAGACCAACGCTGATGTGACCAAGATTGTCATGCAACGTTTGATCAAAGTTGACGGTAAAGTTCGCACTGACTCCAACTTCCCAGCTGGATTCATGGGTATGTTTTTCATTCAATTAACACGTGCTTGGAACTTGGTGTGAAAACATTCTAATTCCATTCTTTTTACATACTCACAGATGTTATTACCATTGAGAAAACCGGCGAACATTTCCGTTTGATCTACGATGTTAAAGGTCGTTTCACCATTCATCGTATTTCAGCTGAAGAAGCCAAAGTGAGTACACGTTTTTCTGATGTGATGCAAAAGGATATGTTCTTACCTCAAATCGATCTTATTCTATTTTACAGTACAAGTTGTGCAAAGTCAAGAAAGTACAATTGGGTGCTAAAAACGTTCCATTCTTGGTAACACACGATGGCCGTACCATCCGTTACCCAGATCCAATCATTAAGGCTAACGACACCATCCAATTGGACATCGCCACCACCAAAATCACCGACCATATTAAATTCGAATCAGGTAAATACAACCACATTTCAATACATCAATTTTACAATAATATCGATGCCAGTAATTTTGACAATTGAAAAAAAAATTTCACCAAAAAGAGTAAACATTAAAATCAAGCAAAAACAGTGCTGAGTGAAAAAAAAAACATTGTCAACATAGTATTACCATCGATTCAATTGTTAAGTATGTTCATTAAATCTCATAAATATTTGTCATTTTTTTAGGCAATTTGTGTATGATTACCGGAGGTAGAAATTTGGGTCGTGTTGGTACCGTTGTGAACCGTGAAAGACATCCAGGTTCATTTGACATTGTTCACATTAAAGATTCGCAAGGACACGTATTCGCCACCCGATTGTCAAACGTTTTCATCATTGGCAAAGGTACAAAGGCCTACGTGTCATTACCTAAAGGCAAAGGTATCAAATTGAGCATTGCTGAAGAACGTGACAAACGTTTGGCTGCAAAGAGTGCACATTAACATTTTTCTTATCTCCTCATTACGATGAAAAAAAATCACTGAATAAAGAAAAAATGTTATTACAATAAAACGAAACACAAAAAAATGTGAAAACAAATATATTACACGTGTTATCAATGATTGTTATTTTTATTTTTGGTTTAAAATGTGTTGGCGGTATGAAAATCTCCAGACAAATATATTGTTTTTGTTGTTCCAAGAAGAGAACAGAAAACAATCCATGGGCATGTTGATGATAATTCTACCGAGTCCAACAGTTTTTGTTTTTGTTTTTGTTTTAGTTCATATTTTTCATTAGATCATGGTAAGTAAATAAGCAAACATTTTTTCAGAGTAGTTTCAATATAAAAAATATATTTTTTAAATGTGGGAAATAAATAAAAATGAATGTACACAAAAAGAAGAAAAAAAAAATGCAAAAAAGATGCGTTTACTTTCTAGAGAAATGGATGGTGAGTGTTTTTTTTAAACAAATAATATCAATGTTTGGATTTTCGCTTTGAACGAAGCATGTGATTAATAACTTTTACTCAAATACAACAAATTTAAAGTTCAATTATGTTTATTTTTTTAGAATTTTATTCAATTTTTTTTTTATTATTTTTTTTACTTCGATTCAGCGTTGGATCTTATTTAATTCAAAATATATATAAAATAAAGGAAGTTATGACTGCTACAATTACAATTGGCATGTGTATACTCTTTCCATTGTTTGTTTTCGTATATCTGTATATTAATGGACATGGTTTAATTTTGAATTTGTGTATGTTTTTGTGATTAAACGAGAAACAGAAGAAAAATATTCGAATTCTTTTTTTTCGGAATTTATGATTTGTTGGTATTGCGTTTTGCTATCACTTTCGGAATTCCATCTCTAGAATTGGTCACAGTTGCATGAAAACCAGTTTCCCAATCAGCGTAATAGTCTACAGTGCGAACGTTTCCATCTGGTTCCACCAATGAATACTGGCCCTTGACAACGTCACCATCACGAACTTCTTTCTGATGTTTTATATCACCAGTATGTGGATCATTTACACCATACTCGAATGCATAACGAGGATGAAGATCCTGTATCATTAATATTTTTAAAAAATTTAGACTTCTGTAAAAAAAATGCTTTTCTTTGAAAAATAAAGAATTTAACTCACATAAAATTCATTTTGTTGGGAGTATACCTAGAGTGGCCAGAAAAAATTGCGGTTATTTAGAAGTTTTGAAAAACTTGATAAAAGAATTGGAGAATTTTTATAAAAAATGAGTTTTTAAATTTATATATTGTTTTAGAGTAAAGCAATGAACAAACAACATTGCTTTAATTTTGAGAGTTGGCAGTTATAAAATCGATCACCGGAAAAGAAAAAAAATCCTTACTAATTTTTACGAGAAATATTCGTAGAGTTTGGATCATAGTTTACACTGACAAAACTAAGGTTATGATTTTGACAACTCCGTGTTGTAAATGCTTACATTCCAACAAATGTTGTGAAGTAGCCAACAATTGTTGTCGTTGTGAATACATATAATATATGCCATTGTACGTATTCACAATGACAACAATTGTTGGCTACTTCACAACATTCGTTGGAATGTAAGCATTTACAACACGGTGTTGTCAAAATCATAACCTTAGTTTTGTCAGTGTAGTAAAATCATCGTGTTACGATGATATTTTAAATTAAAATCAATTTTTGGCGTCCGATTTCGTCGATTTTTAGTTGACTTCCGAAAAAACGGATATAGCAAAACGGATTCCGATGAAAAAATCGATGGCCCATTGATATAGGAGATGATTACAATCCGACGCCGAGGAAATAGAGCCTTTACAGAGTCCACCGATCAATACGAATACGTTCGGAAATGTTCTTCTGCTGTTGTTCCGATTGTGTGGCCACACCAGCACCACTATCGAATCTCATTTTTTTGGCGATATTTTTGCAAATGCGACTACAGTTTCTTTTATATGTGCGGTCATGTCTTACTTACAAATTCATAGAAATATTTGAATTCCTAAAAAAAAATCATAGAGAGCATACCGATTTAACAGCAGCAGTTGGAATGGATTTAACAAGACCAATCGGTGTTGCTGTTAGTTTTGAAACTGATGGTACCACACTTTGGGCATATCTAAATAAAACGAATAAAAGTTTTTTCAATTAAAAAAGGCTATTATTTTATCCTTATAAATATTTAAATGTTTACCTTATACCAGCTCCATGTCCTAGAAGTCCATTACCGGCATATAGTCCACTGCCGGCATATAGTCCATTACTTGCGTATCCATTAGAAGCTAACAAACCATTTGCACTATACAAACCGCTTCCAGTGATAATTTTATTTCCAGCGCCTACGTACGCCGCGCTTGGATATGCCGTTGACACAATTCCCCCCGAACTGACCAGGCCACCTGCTGCTAATTTTCCACCCGCTGATAATAGTCCACCGCCGGGAACATATACACTACTACTTGATGGATATACAGAGCCGCCAACAATTCCAGCATTTGAAATCACTTTTGCTCCCGATACCAAATTTCCGCCAGAAACGTATGCACCTGATGACAATCCCGGCGAAACAATTGATTGAACTGGAGCGTATCTGTAAAAATTTATGTTTTTTTTTTTAGAAAATTATTGTTGTTGTTGAACATACTGTATCAGTTATTCAAATGAAAAACAAATATGGCCTATTTGATTCTAATGAAAATATAGGGAGCATTTACAAACAAAATCTCTGAAATAAAGTAGTCTTCCAGTTAAAAGTTAACTAAGTTCTAAAAATATATTGCAGATCTTAGAATCTT
This sequence comes from Contarinia nasturtii, assembly GCF_009176525.2. NCBI lineage: Eukaryota > Metazoa > Arthropoda > Insecta > Diptera > Cecidomyiidae > Contarinia > Contarinia nasturtii. Next base: position 2,182,788 of record NW_022197436.1, on the reverse strand, counting down.
ATCAATAAAAATGAAGAATTTGTAATTTGACAAAGTAAAATGAATTAAATGTAGTACCCAAGATTTGATACTTGATAACCAGCTGATTTAACTAAGCCTGCACCACCATAAGCACCACCATAAGTGGCCGTTGTTGCTACAGCAGGAGCAACATGTGCGCCGCTCGTGTATCCAGATACATATGCACCACTAAGCAATGGATTTGTTGCGTATGACACCTGTTTTGTAATCGCTGGACTTCTATATGATGATGTAATGGCCGGACTTGAGTACGATTGCACATATTTGACTGGTGCAGAATAGGCAACCTTCGAGACTCCATAGTTTGAATCATAAGCCGATCCGTATGAACCATAAGAAGCTATAAAAGTAAGAAAACACGAATTTAGGACACAAAATGGTCAGTTATGGGAAAATGCATAATACCATAGGAACCACCATAAGCACCTCCATGAGCACCATAAGCACCACCATAAGCATTTGAATATGGTGCGGCAGCATATTGAGTTACGGCAGCTGGGGACGAAAAAGCAACTTGCTTTAGAGGCGCCACTGTACCATATGCCAATTTGTTTGCCGAATAGTACGATGAAACGGCTGGAGCTGATGAGTATGCAGATGATGTAATAGCTGGCGATGAATATGTCGCTATGGCTGGGGCTGAAACAACTTTTGGTGAACTATAATACGAAGATGATAATCCATACGAGGCTTTATATGGCACGGCTGGTGATGCTGTAAGTGACGGACCATCTTTTGAAAAATTCGTAAAAAAAATCAAGTTAAAAATAAAATACTGTGTGGTTTTGAACTCCCAGCCGTTGGATTTCATTAGAATAGAGTCAAGTCATTTCATTTATCGAAAAAATGTCTGTCTGAGCTGATTTTTTGATATTTTTTGTGATTTTTTTTTAATTTGCTATAGATTTTTTTTGAAATTGTTTATAAATTAACTTTCAAATCTATAGATTTTTGCTTTTTTCGTCGAAATTTGTCCGATTGACAACAATTTAAAAAAACGCCGGCACTTATGCAATATATTCAAAATGTGTGCTTTATATTATATAGACACTCACATGATATCGGTGAAACGGTTGGGCTACCAGCAACGAATGTTGTAGCAACTGCAGGCGAAACGTATTTCGTAACTGGTGCCGAGTAATAGGCACCTTTTGTGTATGATGCGTCATAACCATATGAGCCGTATGAATTACTGTACTGATTATTATATCCAGCTGTTGTGGCGATCGCCGGTGTGGTTGCGTATTTTGTCACAAGCCCAGCCGAATAGGTTGGAGAACTCAATGTGTAAGCTGGAGCGCTGACTTTACTGGGTGGCAAATATCCAGGTGTAATTTTTGGATACGAATATCCAATACTTTTAACAGCTGGTGTGTAACTGTAAATAAATGATTTTTTTTTAAATTCCGATACATTTTTCTTTTCATTCGTTCGTAGGGATCAAAAATAAAATATTTCTTCGTTCGTACTCGTAGGAATTCAAAAAAATATCATAGGTTCAATCCGCAGCAATGAAACGATAACAACAATAACACGTATTTTTATTGTCAAATGATTGATGTCAGAGTGGTGTCGACATTCATTTTTTTTCGTCGTATATGTTCGCTATAGCGTATTCGATCTAGTTCACATTGACGGTTGCAAATATTCTTTAAATCGTGACTGTGTTTTTTCTGTTATATGTACGTTATAATGGATAAGTATATCCATGATGCGTCGTTAAAATAAATTTAAAAACACTTTCATTAGTGTCGACACCATCTAGCGCTCCTAGTAGGGATTTCATTGCGTCGGGTCGATCATAGAATTTTTTTATCAAATATTTGATTTGTGGAAAACTAAGAAGCAAAATGAACCGTTGAGAAACATAGATACCTTCATTAAAGTTAACCATAAAACTGCAACATGTCCATACAAAAAATGTTTGGACATGTTGCAGTTTTATGGTTAACTTTACTGAAGGTATCTATGTTTCTCAACGGTTCAAATGTAATTTTTGGGTGCGCTCGTTTCCTAATACGAAACAGCTACGAAAATGCTACGTGTATACTAGTAATGTGCGAGCAATTTTTTTCAGGTTGATTATAAAAAAATCCATAGCAAATCGAAAGACCGTACAAAATTGAAGAGGTCATTCTGTTCTTCAAGCAAATTCTTCTTCCTAGCAAATTCAAATAATTTCCGTGACATTTTTTTGTACGTGCACAGAGCCCCGTTAACAACCCCCACCCCCTAAATCGTCCGAGCTGCCACCCTCCCTAGGCGGCAGCCAAGCAACGAGAGAGAAGTTCTTTCGATTTGCTGAGGATTTTTGAGTCAACTGCTTTTTATTAAATTTTTGTGTGAAAAAAACCTACGCAACACTGGTTGCCGTATAGCCCGGTGAAATCTTCGGGTAATGATATGCGATATTTTTCACAGCTGGAATTGAAACAATGTTGCTGGTTGGTGTGTATGTCGCGACTTTCGATAGTGGTGCTGTGTAGGTGACCTGGCTTACAGGCGCTGGCGGCAAGTATGATTTTGTGATTACAGGTGCGACGGATGCAATCGGTGTGACTGGCGTGACTGCAGCAAATGGTGCAATCGATGCGTATGGTGAAGCAACCGTAGCAATTGGGGCAGGAGGTAAATAAGATTTGGTAATAATTGGTGTTGGTGGCAAATAAGATTTTGTGATAACTGGAGCTGCTGGTAAAATGGGAACTTTCGGAACAATTGGCGACGAATAAACCGTTTGTTTGATAAACGGTCCAGGTGTAACGGATGAGTAAGCTGATTCTTCTAGCGACGAATATTTAATCGCATTTCCTTGTGTGTATGTGGCGATAGACGGTGAAACCGAATATGTACTAATACCCTCTGCTAGTTGAATATTCGGTTTTGGATACACATAACCGCCATTATTTGCGTGAATACAGTCCGGTATTCCGGCTAAAATGTGTACTGATAAATTAGCCACTAATAGTATAGTGACCAAGATCTAGATGAATATTAAAAGAAAAAGTCAAGAATTTAACAAAACAATATAATCCATCGATATAATCAAAATTTCGAAGTAAAATCATGGATGAAACACGAAACGGTCCAATTATATTATTGTTTTTCAAATTAAAATTGTGTCTGTCTTAAGACTTTGATGTTGTGTTATTTACGGTTTGCTTGTGTTGTATTTATCAAATCTAATTGGATCAAATCTTGATTTTCATGCTGTAAACCTGTGCGCAAAAGTTTTAACTTTTTTTGACAGAAACATTTGAATGTCATGAAAACGCAGTACAATTTTAATGAAATTACATAAGTACAGAAAGAGCCAACAATGCGGTGCTTTTTGAATTTTGCTGCAAAATTAATAAATATGTTTATAACAACTAAAATGCCAAAGCTAAATGCCAAAGGGTGGATACGCGCTAATTTTGTTTTTAAATGAAAAGGTTTTTCCATCATGCTTTTTTTTCAGGTGTTTGTGAGTTTAAATTCATTTTAAGAAATAGATGTCAATTTTAATCATTTCAGTGGCCACTCAAGTTCCAATATAAATTCAAGCATTTCCTATCTTTTTATTCGTCGTTTCAAAGGTGTGTTCAATTTCATTAACTCGATTACGGTAGTGACGACAAAAACTGTACTTCAAATGAAAATGGAAGCATTCAATTGTTCATATTATAATATTTTTGAGTTTTACTTTAAATCTAACCTACAATCGATTTCTTTTTTTCGTTACAAACCGAGCTGGCGCAAAAATTAATCTTCGCTGACAATTCAATGATTTTTCTCCTTTTCACATTTTTATCCATATGACATCAGCAGTATTAAAAACGGAGCAGAGAAAAACAAATTTGACAAACCATTTCATGTCATTGATGGAAATTTGAAAACAAACGACTTAAATCAAATTTGAATTCGAATGTTATGAAATTGCTTAATCCGTTAAGATTAAAATCTACGAACACTATTGTCATCAAACAAGTTACCATGTGTTTTTTTCTTCTCATTCAAAGTGTTTCAAAATTATAATGTCTAATTATAAAGTCCATGCCAAAATATTGTTATTTTAAATTGAAAATATATTGACTTGCACTTTCACAACTTTTCAGTGTGAATTGAAACTCACCCTCATTTTGAATGTTTTTCTATATATATAATTTCTGTGTGCACAAATGCCGTTATAAACTTTGAATCAAAGTTTATATATAAAAAAACACACCACGAAGCGAAGAACTCGTTTTTCTTCCAATTAGTAATTGATTCGTTTGATTGATTAGCAGTCTATAATTCAATTAAAATTTAATAAATCAATTGTTAATTGTCTTTTAATTACACATTAGTTAATTGTAATGTTCACAAGGAGTCAGAATTTTGCAGTAAAAAAAAAAACACTTTTTTTCGCAAATCCTTATTTGCTTCACACGAAAAATGATAAATGCTAGTGTACTCCAAATTCACCTGCTGATTAAAGCACTTTTTTTAAAATTATATTTATTTTTTTTCTTAATAAATAAAATAAAAGAAATTGTTCGCCGAAACACTTTACGCAGATGATGAGAAAATTTAAAACAATTGTGTGTATTTTGGCGTCACGAAAAACACGATAGTATGGAAGCAGAAAAGACATCCACATTAGGTAGAAACTGAGAACTGATAGCCGGCAAGAGCCCTGAACAGTTGGCTTTTATATGTTACCAAAAAAAAACAATCATTTTCGAAAAAATGGCTTAGCTAGTGAGCTAAGAGCTAAAAGACATATTAATAAATGCTGAAGCGAACAGCATGCTGGGCTAGTGTCGTTTTGAATTCTACCACTACGACAACAGACACACCATAACGATATGAAGAAAGAAGAAAAAAAATGGTGCGAATAAAATTACTTGGATGCCAGAATATAATCAATCGCAAAGTATTGAATTAAATGAGTGTGTATGTTTAACATGTACATTAGTTTGGGTTCGGCAAGAAAGAGAAAGAAAGAACAGGCCTTCGTCAAGCAAACGAAAAACGTTGTGGTCTCAAACCGATACAAAAATAGTTTCCCCATAATATTATTTTATTTCCATCGCCATTGATTCCATGCGACCACGAAGTGAAAAAAAAAATGAAATATGCTCTGAATTATTGGCGTGCTTATTTGCCCCACTTTTCTTTTATAGTTCAAAAGTTTACTACTACCGACACCGTATGATCTGAAAATGAACGCAAATTTAAAATACGGTATATGCGTTCTGTCCAAAATAAAAGATTATGTCTTTGCGCACACGCGCAACCGCGCGCGCTCACACACAATTCCAATGATAAGAATTATATACACAAATACAATTTTTTTCGTTGCTGTTGTGTGTGCATTTATGCGGTCTCAAAACGGGTTCATTAAGAAAACTGAGATCACATCATGGCGCTGTGTTATTATGGGTGCGTAGCCCCAAAATAAAATATAATGAAAGTAGTAAAAATCCACATCACAGTCTGACAGTAACATGTGTCCAGTGCCACGAAAGACCAAAAACCATTATGCCATTCAAATTGAATTCTTTTGGAATAAAACCGTCAGCCAAATCGAAATATAAAAAAAACAGAGACAGAAATCAACAGCTATTGAAACGCATTGTAGCTTATATATGTACACATTTTTTGAAACTATGAGTTGTATATATATTTTTTACTTGGATCAAAGTTATAGAATTGAATGCGCGGCAAATGTGTAATAAACTATAATGCCTTTTGAATGAACCACTCTCCGGTATACAGAAACCGTTTTATTAGAATTATAACATGATGATCGAAAGTTACATTTTAAGATAATCAAATGCGGTAGAAAGGGAAAAATTCAAAAAAGGCACCATTGTACGTGAAATTTAAATTTCACAGAACATCCTAACAATTTTCCTATCGATTTTTTTGTTGTTTTCATTTTTGTTCAAATACTTTTCAAGTTAATTTACAACTTTTTCATTTCCTCCAAATTACAATATACAAAAGTATGCAACTCGAGCCTACTCAATTTCACTACTTTTTTTAAATACTACTTTTCCTCCGTCTGCAATTCTATTTCTTTCTCCTTCTTTCGTCTTCGGTCGATTTTTTTTTTTTTTGGTAATTTTACATTCGATTTATAATATTTTTTTCTCGAGCTCTTGTTCGCATCCAGATTAATTATCGATTACGTCATGACAGTGTGTAAAGCACCGCAAGTGAAGTAAGTTCAATCGCGAGAAGAAAAAAAAATAATAATATTAAACTTTATAAACCAGTTAATGTGTGTGGTTCAGTAAGCCAAAGGAAAGCAAACAGTGCAGCAAAAACCAATGAATGCATAATAAATGCGTAATAAAAGCCAAACGTGGATATAAGAATAAATGTGTACTGTACGTGTACATACACGAGAGTATACAAGGTTTTTCATTTTATTTTACATCTTCGATAGGTACAGCACAAAACTTTAATAAGTGCACATACGGTATAGTACATTTGCAAGTTTTTCCATTTCTTAGCAAGTTACTACTTACTCTACATTTTGCTTTTATTGCGAATGTTTTTTTTTTTCTTCTTCTTCTCTTTTTGTCGTTATCTTAACGGCTTTTCTGCCTTTTTGTTCAGCTTTGATCCATGTAAAATATGAAATTGATCTTGCCCTCGTGTGTTTTGATTACTCAACAAAAATGTTTGCAAATAGAATAACACATAAGTGAATACACTGTGTTTCCTTATTTGGCTCGATTTTGGAGGAAAATAAATATTCTGATACTATATGCGTACATAAAATCCATTTTTCTCGATGACTTGACTCGAAAAACCGAGCAACGCTTTTGAACGACGTCGATTTTGATCATTTTATATGCCAAAAAGTAGATTGTAAATTGAATCACTTGAAAATAATTCAACAAGGGTGCGAAATCACACAAAAGTGTTAAGATAACATCAAGACGATGCATGTGTCCACGATCAAATACATTGAAATCATAGTGTTGACTTTGAGTTTTTCATAAAAGAAAAGAAGAAAAAAACAAAGATAACCATATTAATTTTGTCATTTCAAATATGCGCACAAATATGGTGTGGTTAACTAAACAAAACTCGCTCGCCACAGAAATATAACAATTCTATTATTCGAGTTTCCAAACTTGTAGTGATGGTGATGGATACATCGGTACAGTTGAATGGAAATATTAAAGAAGAAACCTACACCAATATGAGCTGAAATCGAGGCTGAAATTGAATCCAAAGACTGGAAGATAGATGACATAAAACCAAATTATTACACCATACTGGAAACATTGCTTTCGAATGTGGTATGCACTATTGATGTTTATGCGGGTATGTGCTTGGTCTTCTACAGCTATAGAATAAAATTGATTTGTCATCCTCTCAAAGAGTTACAAAAAATAAATAAATAATGAGAGTAAAACCCACAGTTTCCACCATTTTTTGGCTTTAAAATTATATTTATTTTTGAAAAACTGAAATTGAACTGAAATTTATACACATTTCCACGTCATCCAACGTTTTGAATTCGCTTCGCTTTGCATCGAAATAAAGTGGTGATGTTCGAAATGTGCTCGACGGAATAAGCGCGGCGAAGAGCTTCCGTTGCAATATTGTTCAGTGTTTTCTTTTATCATCTTAACGACATTAAGTCTGGCAAAATAAGATAATTACATCGATTTTACGTAGACCTTTTCTCGTAAATTTCTTTTTTATTTGGTGTTGAGGAATCTGTGGTACATCAACACTTTTACAACAAAGGTAACAACAACAAAAAAACATCGGCATACATCGATATGCTGATTTGTGGGAAGGTGGCCAAACCAGATAGCGACCATTGAGTTCTTGAAATGTCAACAATATCCTTGAGTTGAATGAAAAAAAATAGTTTGTATCAATCGATCTCTAGTTTAAAAGTTTTAAATTAAAACCGTTATTGAGTTCTACGCATTAAATCCATTTTCTCACAAATCCGACAAATCAATGAGCCGCCTATTACTTGTTTAAATCGAGTTGGATTTTGATAATTTATATTTCGGACGCCGCGACCATAGACAAACCCGTTGGTAGACAATAGAAATTAGAGCAAAAAGTAAACAACAAACAATACGAAAATCGATCACTCAAAATTGGATATATATATATTGTTCATGCGTAATGTCATAAAAAAAGCAGCAGCATAACTAAAGCGTTCGACGGACACGATGTAATGAGAATGTGCGTAAAAAAATGAATGTGTACAATGCGTTAGCATAATTTTAATTTTCAATAGGCTCTCAATCATTTCAATCACATGTGTCATTTTAAAAGTATGTATTAAGGTATTCGTGATTGGTATAGCCCCCTTTTTGTCTATTCGCGCTTATTTGTCCTATGTTTTTATCTTATCTTGCGTGTAGCAAAATCGACTGGCGGCCAAACAATTATATCATTTATATCATTTCTTTAGTTCTGCGCCGTTTTTTTTCTCTCTCTCGATATGATTTATGGTTTATATGATCTCGCAAAACCGTTTTATTTTGTTTTCTACATTTGGCCAACAGGTACAAATTTGTTGATGTTGCGTCGTTTGTTATTACTATATTTTTTTTTTTCACTTTTCATGTAAATTCGCAACAATTCGATTTGGCCAATGTGATTGAAATAGGAGACCCACATGCAGCAAATCACATAATCAGATTGCCGTAATGCATTAAGAACCGATAAATGAATGCGCAGTGTACACGCACTGGTGCATAGAAAAGAATCTAATGTAATCGAATTTGGAATCTGAGCACATAAAGCAAGGGAATTTGTGTGCGCAGTTCAATCATTTGTTCTTTTGCGTGCGATATATATTTCATAAGTTGAATACAACTTCTTATTCTGTGTGTGCCTTTTTTGTGTATGACATATTTGCCATAGCAATAATTTATTCACATAAATTCGAAAGCGTTTCTGATTTGAGCAACCAATGCAATGTCATTGACGATGGACATTTTAATTTGCATTTATATGTTGGAATTGAATTAGATGGCAAGAATTAACAACAAGAGCCAAACAAGAAAATTGAAACGAAATAAATGTATATTAGTCGCTGCCACGAATTAGCTGTAGCTTAAGTAAAAAAAAAAAACATAAACACAAACACGTCGATAATGATTCCCACTAAATCGCATTTAAATTATTGTTTTGATTCAAGCGAATGTGCGGGTGTGTGTGATTTGTTTTATTATTTCAGAGTTCTTGTTGATTACTGCAACAAAAATCGTAACATTTATTAAATTTATTGTAAATACTCTTGCTTTTCAATCAATGCAATACTAATTCAATCATTATTATTGTTATTAGACTATGCACCGCTGCGACACAAACGACACAGCCGACACCATTGAACACAAACTGACCACCCACTTTTCACATTTTCATTGTGCAAATTTGACATTATTCTCTTTTTCATATTCGGTTACGGATTAAACGGTTTCAGCCCATTACACGGATCTACAAATTGATTTAAGATTTTGCGTACGGGTATGTCATATTTGAGATCGCACTCGCATTCGAATGCATGTTAAAAGCGTGTAAACATTCTCATGCAAGGGGGAACACCACTTATTTTTTTTAGTCACGAAATTTACCATTTTTATTTTGAAATTTTCAGAATATATGACACAAACACGACGAACCATTTTAAAAGTGAATCATTTTTTTAAATTATAATTAAATTAATTAAGTTTGAATATTTTCATTGCCTTGCAATTAAAAGTTTATTATTTTTTTCAACTTTTCCAGTATTTTTAGATAATTATGGGAATTGTGTTAAAAATATGAAAATCTATTCATATTTGTTATATTGAAAAACGTGGTTTGCCTCTTGCATTCTCGGCACTTGAGTAAGGAATCGATTGCGAATATTGACGTTAACGCTGACTTATGATAATTGCTATAATTATTTAAAATCGGTTTTGGTTTTTCGGCAATTTTGTGAGAGAGAGATATTTTTTTTTATATCTGCTTTGACTTTTGTGTTGTACAAGGTAAGTACTATGCATACAGTTAACAAGTAAGTAGCTTGTCATTCAGCTATTTTATCCAATCACGTTTAAATCGATTATTAATTTTGATATTTTTGATCGATGTAGACCTATTTTTTACTCTTTGTTATTGTTCCGGTCGTTTTTTTTTGCCTTTGTAGTGACTATGACTATTGAGTTATGTTATAGACCCGTTTTGCTATTTTATCTCTCCTCTTCTTCATTACTTTTAGACATAAACATAGAGTTATTGTATATTCTGGGTGTTTTTATAGATTTTCCACCGATAAAATACAATTAACGTCGATTTTGAATAATCTTAATGTGTTCGAAATTATACGGCAACATATTTAAAAATGTGACTTTACAAGATGATTGGGAATTTCGAAGATGCCACTAGCAATTGTAACCGTTATTGCACGAAAATTATGAATTTGTGTAAAAATGAAAGAAAAGTAGCTCGTGAGATCCTGACTCAGCGAAAAAAAAGTTTGAATAGGCCGGCTATATCGTATTTTCAGTAAGAATAGTTAATCAGCTGACGAATGAAATCGTACGACCATGAGTTCGAATCCACACATTTTTCATATTCTGTCTTTCGCGTTCATCACGGGCTGGTCACTTTTAAAACCAGTTCAGCAAACAATAAAAATAATAACTGAAAACATAAATAAACAAAGACAAAATGAAAGCTGATACAATTCGCAGACTTGTGCCGAAATTCGAGTGCAAAAAATATAAGTACCAAAAATTGGATAGTTTTTAATCGCAAACATTTACCGATATCTATGTCATTTTGAAAGAAGTTCAATTGAAAGAATTCAAGATTAAAAATCTTAATTAGATTCGTCCAGGTTTCTCATGAGAAAAATCAGTTTTATTCCAGCGGAAAAAAATATGATGAGCCAAAATGCACATTCCCCTGATCCGCGCCATCTTTCATACCATCCCTGAACTCAACTTAGTTCCGCTGCATTGAATCGGGGGAGAGAAAAGGAAAATAGCAACAACACGGCTAAATGGAGCCATTGATGAGGAATGAAAGGACGAAGAATGTTTGTTGTTACTTTCGCTTCATAGCAATGATGCAAAATAAAGTCGAATGATGGAATGATAGATGGCGCAAAACAAAAATATTCGCATAAAAAAGTCACCAAACATGGTCTTCCTTCTTTTGTTTTTAATTTAAATCGTGGTTTTGACGCGAACCACGCTGATCGGTGTTTAGCGTGCATATGTTGATCTTAACCGTTTTATGTTGGTTACATAATTGGCTAGTATATTTTGTCTCGGGCACGTATTCAATACGGTAAAATACACACGATACAGAAAATAAAGTTTGTTTTATTTTCAATTCGGATTATTCTTTCACTCTTAAGCTGTTTCTCTCATTCTTCTTTTTTTCTTCTTGGTTTTAGCATGAGACTCTGGCCTTTGTTCAAATTTGATATTGAACTTATATGTTTGTTTTCATTCATTGTGGACGGCTGTTTATATTTTTTTTCTTTGTATGTTAATCCTTTTATGAAAGTCATACTTGTGTGGTTTGGTTATTTTCTCTTTTTCTTCTCGTATATAGGTAGATGTATACATTATAATTGTTTTTATCTCCTCTTTAAAGCGAAGCGTTTTGACTCGACTTACAGCTTGAGATTGGTTTCATTTTTTTTGTCATGAGTTTGTTTTTGTAGTTTATCTGCTCTACTTTTCGTGCAAACTTGAAATTTTCGGTTGTTAGTTCATATTACTTTAAACAACGTAGAAAAAAAAAACAAAACCAACCATTGACAAAGTATTTTATTTTGACCACTAAACTGGATGGTAGAAGTGGCGCTGGTCTGAAATTTTACACCAACTACGGTGATCCACATCCAAAATGTAATGTTATTAGTTGTAGCTCAATACTTGGTTTACTTGGTATGCATATATGCAGTAATATTTCCAAATACAATACAGCAGAGTCTTGAAATAGTTAAATTACGAAATTTGCTTGTCCAGAAAAATCAAACGAATTTTGCCCTTAAAAAGCTAAAAATTAAACATTTTGGTTTTTTTCTTAAATTCTTAAAGTGATTTGAAAAAAAGATCATAAGTAACCCAGCAATATTTCGATTAACCGATTTCCAAGATTTTGCTGAATAAAATCGGGTGTGGGGAGTGTGAGTTATATTAATAGTGAGTCTCTTATATGAAAAACCCTGTATAGTCATACTGTGAATTTCATATTTTGATACGATAAAAGCTAACCAGCAATAGTGCCGTCACTATCATTCTGATGTAAGAAATATTTTTGTATTTTATCGTTTTTACCTTTTACTTTATGGATAAACCAAATATAGTTTATATTAAACATTCATTTGAGAACGTTTCTCGTCATAAATAAATGTTGATAGAAGTGAAGTTTCGTTCTCCTTTAGATTATCTTTATAATATCGCCTAAATTTCAAAGCTGGACTATACAAGCGTACAGTTAAGGAACATCAAAGGTGAATAAGTGTGCTTTTCCATGAAAAGCATGAGAACAAGCTATGAAAACGTTCGCAATCGCAACATGCAATATATATTATATATAAGTCTTACTACTTTGTATCTAAAGATATATATTAATATGATTATGTCGTTTTACGAAACAGCTAAAAATGCCACGGGCATAAATTATGAATTTTAATTGATATCGTACAAATTTCAAATATGTTGGTATTTTAAAATTTACTTTGTGGCCATTTTTCAGTATGGCTCAAATCAGGGCCTTTTTTACGAGCAGATCTACCGGAAAATGGCTACTCTGATTTCGAATCGGGCAGCTCTAAATGGCGAAGATAAAAGAAATACCACTATAGATAGTTCGAAAAAAAAACGTATCTAAAAGGCCCATGTTGCACATTGTGAACAAAACTGAGCATTTTTTCTACCAAACTTACTAAGCAAAGGTAGTTTTTTTTGACGTGTTTATGCTTGATTTATTTTATTTCTTAAAATGCACGACTTCAGCATTTTTCGAAAAAAAAAGTTGCTTCCCACTGTGCAGATCGCACTACCTTTTTAAGCACTATTTAACAATCGATGGACGGAATTCGGTGCAGCTGTGAAATTTTCTTTAAAAGTGCCCTGACTCAAACCATAAAATGTTCACAAATGCTGATATATGCGTGAGTATGAATTTTCACAAGGCAAACTATATGATTTCATTGTATGTATATTGTATATGCCAAACTGTATCGATCTTAATTGAAAGCTTTTGACGCGTGCGTGTGCGCTCACACTAGCTAGTCAAACGATCATTACATTCCTCGGTCGCCCAATGCATATGCCTCGCTGTTTATACACGCATATGACCTGCATAAATTCTATGCAAAAATTGAAGTCAAAAAGTGAGAGAAAACAAACCAAACCGCTAAGCGGCAACACACTTTGGGCATATGGTACGAATTTCGATCGATGCATACAACAAATGCAATTGCAAACGAATTTGTTAATTTAAAATATTGGCAAAACTAAAGTAAAGTTTATTCGGCACATGTACGGGATGCACGCGTGTATGTACTTGCTGTCGTCATCACGACAAAAGCGCGTAACTAATCAGAAAACACCGAAGTATACGAAGATCTAGTCAGCTACATTGATTTGAATTAAAACGAATAAAATGAAATAGCGAAAAAAAAAATTAAAATACAAAAAACATATATATAAAGTATTACGTTGGCTGCTTGGATGTTTCGAATCATTGAACATTTTCTTATCAAGAAAATGGAAAGTACATAACGAATAATACTGCATTTAATTTCTAATCCGAAAGGAAGAAAACATGTTTTTTTTTTCTTCGGCTGACTTTTAGTGTCACCGTCATTTATCTCGCGTGCATTTACATAATGCATAAATATGTGAATTGTAATTCAAAACAAAAATGTAGTATAAATGAGAGTCGATGCTTGATGCACAGAGAGTGCATGATTTTTTCTCTGATTCTCACGCATGAACAACATCTAGCAAGTCCGGTTGAGAAATAATATTCATTATATTACGTACATATAAAAACGAAAAAGCCGTAGGCACTCAAAATGTTTGAAGAAGAATGATCATTAGAAAAAGTTTATATGTTATAAGAATTTTCATTACATCGATTGAAATTCAATCACTTGGTTAAAAAATAACTGTCACTAAAAATATAGTGCAACACAGAGGAATGAAGTGGCAATCAAATTCAAAGTTTTTTTTTAATATCATTTCATTTGGCAAGAAAATTCTCATTCGAAAAACGTGTATCTGCCACCACCTCCTATATATACCATATTCTTCCACTGCTTTTATCATTTTATATTATCAAATGAATGAAAATGTGTACTTTAATAGCTTTTTTTTCAATTTTTGTAAGTTTTTCAGCTTTCAGAAAAGACTCTTGCAAAAAAGACTAAAAATTTTATTTTTTCCACCCCTATCCACAAAAACAAGACATTCAAACCCAAATCACATTTCATTCACCTCTGTAAGTCATGAGCGATCGCACCTACATATGTTCCAAATAGAATTAGTGTCATTGACAGAAGTACGTCACTTGGATAGTGTTTTGACTTCTTCTGTCTTCGCTATACTGACCTACCAGAAAAATGATGGTTAATCGATTATTAGGTACACACATCGTTGCCTCATCATAGGTAGCAAAACCAATGCAAACGCCAATTGCGAGAACACATATCAAAATCAATGAGCAGACAGGTTAAGCTTGATTTATAGCCAGTTGAATCGAATGGAAAGAGAAATGTGTTTTTGAGCAAAGAGAAGAGTGCAAAAATAACAACAACTCTTTATACTTTAGATCGAAGACCATTTTTTAATCACCAGATAAATAAAAAAAATAAATTGTAAGTTGTTGATTCACTCATGACTTTCGGTGAATTGATTGCGAAAAAAAATTCAGCGGACAAATGGAGGAATGGAAGAAATCCAGTTTTTTGTGTGCCAGTAACGTAGGTACATTATAAAAAATTATTTTCATTGCAACTTTGTGATATGCACAACGACATTCTATCCGCTTGGGATGTACGTAAATGCACTATGATAATAGTAAATATATGTGAGAGAAAAAGAAATTTTTCTTGCAATAATAAATATTGGTAATAGGTGGATGAACCCTGCATTGCAGTGACGGACTGCAATGCAAGTAAATCATCATCATTTCGCACTGAGTCTCATATCAAAGCAGTAAGAGAAGTAAATACAATTAATCAGCCGGTCATGCACATTAAGTCCATAAACTCATCATCACAGCGAAATCAATTTTTTGAAGATTTTTTTTTTTTTAATTTTTGTTACTTTTTAAATATTTTATTTCCCATCGCTTCTTTTCATTTAAAGCGTTATCCAACCTTTAGTTTTGATTATGGCATGTTCAGCGAACGCAATTGAATGACATTAACTGCATATATGTCATTTAAATGACCATTACGTGTTGATTTGGTGATATGTTATTTGTGTGTTTAATGTTTTTTTTTCTCTCTCTTTATTCTTCCTTGGAGTTAATTGATCAATTTACCTTTAAATATATTTAGTCAAACGACATATTAGCTAAAAATCACAGTAAATTACGAACCTAATTTGTGGATTCTGATTTATATTCGACGTGCGTTGACATTTTGGTGTCACTCGCATGGTTTTTATTTTTATTTTTTGTTATTCCACTTATTCAGTCTGCAATCAATCCAAATCAAAATGAATGTGCACCTGTACATAGACATTCCGTTCGCGATAAAGTCGATGAGATACGATTAGAAATAAAATCGTATCCATTTCAAATAATTTCATTCTTCGAAAAGGCTATGGATTTCATCAAAGACATTGAACAATTCGGTAAGCGTTATAATGAGCCATCGCATTGAGAGAACAGAACTGACTGATCGTAGAATTTTTTTGGATAGTTAATAATAACCCTAAGTTTGTTAATATTTTGTTTCATTCGTGTCATATTTAGTAGAAAAGAGAACTGAAGTCAAACTATTTTATTTGTCGAACGAACCGGAGCAGGTGGAATTTTCCAAAAAAAAATAGTTTTTTTTTACTGTAATCACAGCTATACGTGCGAATAATTTTCGGAACGTTTCACGCTGTTCCGTTAAATACACAATTGAAATCAATCGGAGAAACCATTTTCGAAACGTTCAGCTTGCTCCGCATCCTTCAATACACAACTACAACCGATTAAGGAAATCGTTTTAAAATTGCTTTGTATGACAAACATCACCACTGAAAATTGGCCTTCCCTTGTGGAAAACTCACTCATTCCTCTCCTCGACAAAGGTTTTTCCAGTGGGATCGTCTGAATGGAAAATCGGTTGACTACGCATTAAATTAGTTTGTATAAAGTGTTTTGACGGCGCTACTGACATATACGTCCTCATACTGTCGTTGCAGCGCCACTTTGAACAGTTCAGCACTCAAAATAAAATTACATTGTACATATAGGACTGGTTTTTTTTTTATCTGATTAATTTATTATTGTTTTTAAATTAACTTTGTCATTGGTAGCATATCCATGGAACATAGGTCATACAAACTGTCGGCAAATACAAATTATTAAATACAACAGCAACAGCCAGAGAAAGAGCAACCAGAAAACTATAACGCACAAATGAGCAATGTAGCCATCAAAGAAAAAAAAACCTACGTGGTGAATTGTGGTAGCAAAATCAGTTTTAACTATAAAAATATATTATGTGTGCACGATATTCGGGCGCGTGCTTTTACTTTTCCGCCCACACGTAGTGTATATTGGGAAAAGTATTGTAATGGGACCATAATTTAAACGAACGATCAGTCATCTCTGCATATAGAGCATTTCTTCAGCATTGAAGGAATTTTGGTGGAAAAGTTCGTTTTCACTTACATACACTCATGTGACATATGCGTGAATTCGATGGTAACGCGACAAAAAATAATAAATATATATATATATTTGTGCACTATAATTACGTGGCGTAAAAATCGTGAGTGATAAATATTTATTTTAAAGTGGTTGAAGCACGCAAAATAATGGTATAACAATCATTTGGATAGGGATTTTGGCGTATTCGTTTATGCATTCGAAAGAGTTTTGCGGGCAACGGAAAAATAGATTTGTTTGTCTTATGTGTTGCAACTCACTCTCACTTGACCGAAAGCCAGTGCTATTACAATTCTATTGATCGGAATGTGATTTCACGCCCCAGCCTATGGCCGCTGTCGAAGGCGTCTTACGCACCTCATTTTTCTCTCTCGACATTTTACCATGAATTTTGTGTATTGCCCATTGGTACAATATATCTCTTTTTTTTTCATTGAATTATATGTGGTATATATGCGCTATGCATATGCACATATATTATTAATAATTTTCTTACGCGCTCATTTAGTTTTTCTTCTTGTTTTAAATTGCTGTATATGAAATGAGCAGTTTTTATTTTTTATTTTCCATCGGTCAAAATGTGTGCAGCTGATCATTGGATTTTTATTAAAACACTGGCAATTTGACGTGCAGTGTTTTTTTTCTCTCTCAATATGTTCAATCTACATTTCTTTCACACACAAAGTCTATACGTCGCACAATATTTCAACTTAATCAATGAAAATCGTATAAATCAAATTGCCCCGAATGCAAACGAATTTAATTGAATGAATCATAAGGAAAATTGAGTTTTCGCCGATCATATTTCATATTGACAATGATAACAAATGATTACGTCGTATCAAATATGTTTGTGAAATATATGAGTCAAATGAAGAAATTTATTCGTAGCCACGACTGGTTTTTGGTTTTCTTCGTGATTTCCATAAAATCAATGTGTTTTTCTTTCCCATTTGTTTTTTTATTGTGCTTTTAGATTTTTTTTTGTTGGTCACTTGAAAACTTAGTTTACTGTTATTATTGCATTGCTTTCGCACAGTATTGATTTATTGGTCGTAAAGTCATAAATTACGGCATATTGTGTGCATTGCCGCATATTAAAACACGATGCCGGCAATTTAGTGTGTATAAGACACGTTTAAAATATGATTCAAGGTTTACAATGGGGTTCATTTCTTTCTTCCTTTCTTTCTATCGTTTTATGAGTGGCATAATTCTATAGGTAATGCAATTTGTACAAATAAATTTGTACAGAATTATGTACTCTTCATGTATCCTATGTGTACAAGATATGGTTTTGATATTAC
This sequence comes from Contarinia nasturtii, assembly GCF_009176525.2. Classification (NCBI taxonomy): domain Eukaryota; kingdom Metazoa; phylum Arthropoda; class Insecta; order Diptera; family Cecidomyiidae; genus Contarinia; species Contarinia nasturtii. The sequence continues at coordinate 2,164,597 of NW_022197436.1, read as the reverse complement.
ATGCGCCTAAAAATGTTATATCATGCATTTGAAAAGAAAGGAAACAATCTCATTATTATTATTATATCAGTAATGTGCGAGCTACATTTTACAGGGGGGGTGATTTTTTAAAAACCAAAAATTCTCTAGCAAATCAAACAAATTTTCGTTTTTTTTTTTTTTTTTTTTTGGAAGTCACTTTTTGAGGCGAAAATCCCTAGCAAATCGAAAGAATTTTCTCCGCGAAAAACCTTAGCAAATCGGAAAAAAATCTCTCGGAACCAAAAACCTTAGCAAATTTAAAGAATTCTCCTCAATTTTCTACATTGATGAGCTAAAAAAAAAAAAAAAAAAGGTCTTCACTTTTTTCATGAAAAACCCTAGCAAATTCGAATAATTTTCGCGAAAAAATTTTTCTCATCCAAATCACAGGGGGGGGTAAACCCCCCTCCTACCCCCCCCCCTTCGCACATTACTGTATTATATCTAGGTAATTTTGGTTCAAGTTGAATGATTGACATTTTAATTTTCATAAAAAGTGAAAAAAATCACCAAGAAAAAGGAAGTGACTGTGATAAAGTTGTTCATCAAAAAATAATAGGCCTTTAAAACTAAAAAAAATGCTACGTGTAAAACCATAAAGCGTCCCCATAAAACTTGAATTTTTTCAGTTACAATCGTGGTTATAAATTTTCATTTGGAAAATTCTTAAAAAAACTTCTTCTTCGAAAACAAGTAATTACAATTCGATTGAAATTGAAAACTTGTTAAGTGATTCTAATGAAAATCGAATGGGAGCAGAAATACGATCTTAATTATACATAAACACCATATTTGAAATGGTACGTCATTGACAAGTAAACAGGGTGTTTCACAATTCTGTACACATTTCACTACCACAAATTCTTTGTAGAATTTTTTGAAAGTTGCTCCCAATGAGCCAATAATGGAAAGTTCTAATTGGAAAACATCGTTCTTACGAACATCATTCAAAATATTTTGATCCTGAAGCGGATACCAGGGTCGTGACCTCGGTTACAAGAGTTGTACGAAATTGTGAGCCATCCTGTATAGGAAAAACTCGGTGTGTCTATCACACCAATTCAAAACTATATGCATTGGACTTCATCTCTTTTTCATTACATTTTATGCGTGAGGCCAGTGCCCAATTCAATATCTCGAAAATCATAGTTATTATATGATGGAGACTCATAGGCCAGTACAAAACGAATAAACTCAGGTCGAAACAAGAACCACATAAATTCTTAACAATTTGAATTCAATTTACAATTATCGATGTTAAATTATGATCGAATAAGGGAAGAAAAAATCTATCAAATATCATGCGAAACGCGTTTATGGGTATATAAATGATTACAGAGCACCGGTACCGGCACTTCAGTAATCGATTCAATAGTTTTTAGTTTGCGATAATTGCGTAAGAACGTAACACAATTCATTTGCATGTCGGTTGTGTGCGTTTTTTTTTCTCTCGCACTATACAAGTTTTTGCCGCACTTGCAATATGCGAATTTGAATTAGATGAATATAAAAAAAAAATAGTGAACGATAAAAAAGAAATGATTTGTATTTAATTGGTTTGGTGCTCGCGCGATTGAGAAACAATTTCATTTTACTTGACTAATTCATCCAGGGGCGTCGCTCACTTTTCTGAAGATGAATAATAGCAATTCAAAATATTTTTTTTATAAAGCAATTTTGATCAATATTGGTAGATCATCTAGATGGATATGGAAAATATTTCAATCTGTCTATTGGATAGAAACGCGAGTGATGCCCCTAGTATTTCATCGATCAACTTATGAATCTCTTCTCTCCATATCTGTCTCTTTCTTTCCTTTAAATTCAATTTGTATCTTGCGAAACATTCTGAGATTTCGTTGTTTATAGTTGGTGTATCGTTGCACGTTGATTTTTATTTACACAATTACAACTGTATCGCAAAATAGTATCAATATGAGATCGGCGATTTGACTTGACAAATCAAAAAAACCATTTTATTTATCGCATTTTACGATTGCCAGCCAACATACGCCTACTCACTATTCACAACAATCCACAAACACACTCACACAGCTATCACGAACCGGTGTGTTTAAATATCCACTTATTAATGCCTCCGGCTTATGTCTCAATCACCACTTTCAATACGACAGATAAAAAAAAAATCAAATTTTAAATTATGACCAAATGCAAAAAAACACATATCTAATTAAATTGTTGGTGTGCAAATCAAATCGTCTAAATTTATGTTCAGATCCTATCGCAAGCAAATGCAGCAGGTATCATTCACTTAGCTTATCGACGGCATCAATCGGAATAAATTGTCTGTGTGCACTCAGAAACAGACAAAAAAAGTTGAACCAATTGATTTGTAAAAACCCTATTATATCCTTTTATTGATAAAAATAGTACGCTATAAATTGAGCATTCGTAAATTTCATTCGAAATATTCTAATTAACGGTTCCAATTTGTATAAATAAGATATTTTTCCACTGTCTTTTCACACATCTATGGATTTAGAGTGTGTTGTCAAGAAATAAATCAATTTTGCATCGTTACGAATTTTGTGTGCACTTTTGTGCCACAGTTAACATATGTTACGTTTATTAACAGCTCAGGCTATCTTAAGCGAACAACTAGATCACACGCTGTAAATTAAAATGAAATTTTGGCGCATGCGGTCAATATCGAAAGCACTAACCAATATTCTCGGTTCAAAAAACAAATAATTAGTGCAATATTTGTATGAATCGATTCGATAAAATTGTATAAGTAATGCTTTTGCTCTAGATTCTCAATTACAAGGCATGTCAATAAGTGAGGTACCTAACAAAGACAGAGAGACGCTGATAACAAATCTCTATAGCTATTGATAAGTGTCATCCTTCAAATTACAGCTAAAAAAATCTAGAAGTTTCAGCCCTAACCTCACAAAATTACCCTAATTTTCCGTTTTATAAGTTTATTTTAAAGGCAAATACAGGGAAGTATGAACGCATTTAGCTGAAATTTTATAGGCAGAGATTGGAAGGATGGCATTTATCAACGGAGACAGAGATTTGTTATCGGCGATTCGGTTTATTTATTAGATACCTCACTTATTGACGCGCCTTGTACTGAATCGAATCACATAAGGAGTCAATTTAGTAAGGTGGTAAAATAAATAAAAATGAAATCAAATTAGATCTGTATTTATTTATCGTTTTATATGCCATAATGTGTCGCCATCAATTTTCTTTAAGAAAAAACCGATTGCAATGCATTTAATTATTTTGTTCTAAATCTTCGATCTTTGTGAGCAAAATCATGATATTCAATTAGTCGTGGTTATGGGGCCAAGACGGACAATTTATTTTCTTGCACTCAATTTTCAATGGGGCGTCTATCAAGCCGGTTCATCGAATGCAAAAAAAAAAAAAAAAAACGAAAACAACTGGCATAAATGCAAATCAATTCGCATGCAAATCAATAGTAATATGAAAAGAAAAACGGCATTTAAAATGAAACATCGTTTCAAATCTTTTTTCATTGATCAAACTGTTGCGTCTGCTCGAACATTTGGCATTGAACTTAATTTTTTTTTTGTCATTATTGTCTCGATGTCATTTTTTGTCATTGATGGTAACGTGCATAGCATTTTATCTATGGCTTTATAAAATATCTTCCATTAACGTTCATGGGCGAACGTAAAACTGTATAATCCCACACAGTAATGGCGGTGATACCTATATGTAATCACCATTAACAAGATATTTACAAAACCAGATACACATATGCACTTATTCAAATCACTTTCATCGGTCACAAATCTGCCATCGAAAACGTCGTGCTATGTGATGAAAGGACGGTTATCGAATGCATGCGTTAATGAACCACACTGGTTTATCATTTAGTAGCATAATTTACATTATACATTTAAATGAATCGAACGCCTGATTATTTGCATATACTAATAAATAAACTTGTACATGACACAAAAGTTCGAGTGGGTCTCAGTTATTGTCAGTTTTTATTCAGCATATGAATTTAACATGAATAGTCCAAATCTATCCAATTCGAAATTGATTTAAATCGAGTGGACTGTGGATAAGTCCCAAAAGTGAAATGAAAAGTGATTCCCATAAAAGCTTCACATTAGGTGAAAACCATGGAGAAAAGCAGTTATTCGATTATACAACGAGATCGGCAACAAAGATCTATTTTTTATCTAATTAGCGACTCACTTCCAATATCATTTGCATTGAGGAGCATCAAGCAATCGGCAATGCAATATTAGAAGCGAGCGAATGCTTAACGTATACGATTCACTCCATCCACAAATGGGAATAACGCAAAGTCATTGGGTCTCTTTCTCTGGCGCTTACATATGCGATTTGCAATGAGTATTGGCCAACTGATGGCGTGTCTACTATCATCAAGATCATCATTTCAAGCTGAAAAGAAGTTTTACCACATCGAATTGTAAATGAAATCAGAGAAAAACACATAACAAACTAAAAGTTGAAATAAAAACATACAAATAAACCAAACACACCAAGATTGAGTGAGTTTTATGAACTGTGCGGCGTTTAGTTGTATGTACGGAGAGTTTTAGTTGTAATTGCCGGCGAAATATAATTGCAAATGACGATTACATATATTACGATCTTCCATTCTTGACTACTGTTGCGAGTTTTGTATGTAATTCACGTCTAGCTGTGGATTGTTTTCTATACTTTCGTACTTTGATCGCAAATGACATTAAAAGGAGCAATTGAGATAGTGTTATAAAAAAAATTATGGTTTTTATTCGTACACAGATTTTGGTTTTATCCCAAGTAAAAAATGTAACTAAATATTCCACCTTTCTTTACAGCTACAATTCATTATATTCAATTTAGAGCAAGATATATAGTCGTTGGGAGACGGCGATTCCATTCATATATAGAGTTTTTTAGCTTTAACATTTCAAATAGCCAACAGCCAGTATTTCTGGTTGGCTACAATAAAAAGGTCAAAGATTATAATAATGGATAAAAAAAATATCATTTTTTCAAAGCGCTAAATACACATAGGTCTTCAAAGTGAGAAAGGCTCATAAACTCCTCATACACCTTACGGCATATCCTCAGCGTAACATTAATAATTCTGAAAATTCCCTATACTAACTATAGTTTCCAAAAATGTTCAACCACATTATTTACTTTGGATTTTAAAAAAATGTTTTGTAACACCTCAGTGCTCATTAAAAATATATCTTGAAACTAGATAGTACTAGATATAGTATCTTTACCAAACACTGCATCCTATATGATCTTGTAGCATCTTGTTCGTGCTCTAATCTATCTCTGTGTTGTTACTTCTTGACATTTCACATTTTTTTCTCCATCATATTACATGAAATTCACTCACATTTCAGGTATGTGTGTTCAATGTATATTTAGAGATATTTGATAGAAATGTGTCCAATTTTTCTTTTAAACGATAAGCGGTTGTAAGCGATAAAGCGATTTTGAATCTATACGATAATGAAATGTAATTTTAAAAAATCGAACGATTTAAATGCCAAAAAGTGCAAACCCAGAAAGAGAGAAAGCATTGCTTTATAGATTAGCACATTTGATGTGGCGATCATAAACGACGATCAAGTCATTTAAAATAGCAACAGTAGCGTAACAGAGATGGAAAGCTCACACGATGCATGGACAATGCAATGCCAAGTGCACGATATATGTGTATGTGAATATGTCTGTATGCATTTGACTATTAGTTTCGTCTGTTTCACTTTCTTTTTTCATTGCAGTGTTTTTTTTTTCGTGTGATCGATATGCCAATTTGCAGAAGTAGTGAATAGATAAAGCAAGCTCATATAGTAGCTTAATATTTTCGAAGAGTGACGCACGACAACAATCAACGGCAACAACAGAGAAGTGGCATCAAACAAAATAAACAATTTCAATCTCACACACTGTTACTTTAAGAAATGGTGGAACAATTGCCTATAAATAGAAGAAATTCAACGCTCTTGAACCTGAGTTTAATTCCAGTGGTTAACGCGCCAACAATCCGCACTTTCAATCGGCTTTCAAGTATTTCTTATTGTTTGGTGTTTTTTGCTGGTGTCATTTGCTATCGATTTAATTAAATTTAATAGAAAATTTCGAAAAAAAAAATTGTGAATAATCCAAAATTGTGATAATTTTTGTAGATATTTGAATAATTGAATGTATTGCGTCTCGTCAAAGCGATTTTAAAAGAAGGACTCGAATGATCGAACGGTTAGAATACAACATTTTGGAAAGAATTTTTTTTTTTTGTATAAAATTACTTCGGCAAATTTCGTCGAAATTATTAATGATTTGTGATTGAATTATTTGGAATTAATAAAGAATCATAATAAGAAAGTATATACGCAATCATTTCACTGTGAATAAAAAAATATTATCCAATATGATTTTGAAGGTTTGCATAAGAATTTTTTAGAAACTTTTTTCTTAATCTTACTCCCTCAAAAAAAAAAATTGTACCCACCTGCTTGTGTGCACTTTTCACTTTCTCTTCCTAAAATAAATACTTTATATAGCTGAAAATGTTTGTTAGAATTATCATTTTATTTTTTTTAACTGATGTCAAAATACTTTTGCTCAAAAGACTTTTCATCTTTTATATACTGGCGCCATTAAATAAAAAAGAGAGCACTTGTCACAGAAAAAAATTGTATCGCTTTTTTACAGATCATTCAAGACAAGAATATTCTTCTTGAGTAAAAAGCTATGGTTAGTGTTTTAACAACGGCAGAACGGTCTTGCAATCCACTCGTCAAGACTTGATGTCTTAAAATCTATATAAAGACCAATATGATCTAGATAAATTTATTCCGGCGTAAAAAATCACAATGCGTTAGGTTTTCCAAACCCAAGGCAATGTGAAACATTTTTGACGCACGACCCGTATGATTTATCACTATTGAATTTTTCAAGAAATCAAGAAAATCAAGTGCAGCAAATAAGAAGAAAGGTTCCAATCATAGTATTAAATTATTTCGATGGTAGAGTAATAGAAGGGAAATATATTTTTATATATATTTAAAAAAATAGGCAATAAAAAAAAAAACGACAAATCAATTTAGCCCATAGCGGAATAATATACACGCTTTAACTTGTTAATTGTTTAATTTATTGAAAACAATTATTACTAATTTTTCGTACAATAAATTATAATTAAGTATTTTTGCACGTATATTAATCATTATCGTTTTTCTTCTGTACATATTTTCTTAAAATATTGAAAGCAAAAATTCAGCAACAACAAAAAAAATGTCTCTTGCATACTTAAAGTATTATAGAGATTGCTAAAATGTGTTTTAGCTGCACAGCTTTGTGTAGTATATGTATAGTATACATTATATTTTTTCATCTCCTTTATTCAGAGCGTAATGCTTACATTATATATGGTACACATGTTATAGCGTTGTCATTTTTTTCTCTCAATATTACGGATTGATCATGTATATAATTAGATTTGTATCCAAGACGATGGTGTGTTAGATATGGTGGTGACCGCCTGTTTTTTTGTTGCTATTATGCATATTTCCTAGAAACATTGACCATTTTTTTCAATATGTTCTGAAAAGCCATCAAAATGGCTGTCGGGCTAACAGCTTTCCTAGAAGCAGAAAGCGTGTTTCGATAAACCACAAATTATATGGCCAAAGATTAAACAGCTCTTAAAGGAGGGACGATGTACTTTTTTCCTCTTCCAATACTTACGTTTTAATCGCAATATGATCGTAATTGATTTTGTTCAATAATTTTTTTTCCAGAAAGGACGATCAAATTGTATATGTTGAGTCAAAAAATTACTTGTGTTCTCTGTTTAAAACTGAAATCAACATCGATCGAGACGTGAGACATAAATTTTTATTCCAAAATTATCTCATTGCACTGTATAATTTTTTTCACATTATGTTATTTAATTCAATAAAGAGTTGGAAATGATGTTAAAGATATACAAAAAAAAAAGTGAACAGCAAGCAAAGTTTTTGTTCACACATAAATGACAAAATTCCAACCGTATGTTCGGCAAAGTATTGCAAGAGAAGCACGTCAAATAACCTATTCTTTGTCGGTTGATCGACCTTCAATTCATTGGTTTATCACTCTTTCTTTCTGTCCCATGTATGTGTCGCTGTTTTTCACAAAACTCTTCAACATCAAATTATCGTTACCAAACAGCGGAGATACCGCTGCAATTTATTTTACTGTATGTTGTTGTTGTTGTTTTTATTCACATGCATAACTTGTTTGTGAAATGAAATATAATAGCTACAAGAAATAAATTGAAGTGTATGGTACGCAGTATTTAAAGATTTGGTTTGGTTGCATTTTTATCAAAGAAATGTGTTATACCATAGAATTGACGATTAAAAGACAAGAATCCACTTTCACATCTGACCGTCTCTTGGTCGCTTTCCTAGTCGCTCTCTCTCTCTCATCTCTCTCGCTCTCCGTCTTTCAAACTCTTGAATCCAGTATACTGGCTTGCAAAGCGTGTTTTTGCACAGTTTTACCGATATTGGCTTTGCTGCAACAAGAAATTATATTATATTTTAAATTATCGATTCAATAAATGAGAAAGTTTCAAATAATTTACAAACAATCTGATTTTCTTTGTATATACCACCCAATAGACTATGGGCTATGTGCAAATGCCAATATATGTTGTATCCAACACGATGTATATTCTCTGATGACAACATCACAGTCATGCTTTTGTGCGCATTTTGAATGGCAAATTTAATGTAAAATAATGTCATTGATATTGTATACATATCTAACTGATTTGATGCACATTTCTTAATATCACATCATCAAATCGTAACTCACGCAGAGTGCGCTCGCTCTTTTGAGATGGTGTGAGAACCGATTTACATTTCTGGAATTGTTAAAGCGCCAAGACGAAAATTATCGCAATTAATTTGATTCATGTTTGGTAGCCGATAAGTCGCTTGGTGCTTTAGTGGCCAGAAATCAATCTTCCGTTCATAACGAAATCAAGCAAAGTTTAATAACCAATGTTGCATGCCAATCAATCAATGTTTTTTTATGAGCACGTTTATGTTATTTTGTAACAAGAAAAAAATTGGATTGGCTGAAACCCTTGTAATCAAACCTATAAAATTAATTGACGAAAACTATTTCCTTAATTTGAATCTACATTATAACTACATTTTTCATTTTTGTTTTGATTTTTTTTTGCCACAGGCATATTTAACTGTAATTCTAGCCAATTTGCTAACTGGTGTAATATCATTGGTGCCACAAGCAGAAGATAAACAAGAGGTTGATGAAAAGAGCATCTTATCGTATGCACCAGAATGGGTAGGTTGTCATTATTGTATATTACGCATGCGAAATAATTGAATTCCAAATTACATCAAATTGTTTCTCATTATGGTGGCAATAAAGGCTCATCCCGGCTATGCATTCAGTTATGGTGTAAAGGATTTGCATACCGGTGATGTGAAAAGTCAGTGGGAGTCAAGAGATGAAGGCATCGTGAAAGGGCATTATAGCGTTCTGGAACCAGACGGATCCATTCGTAGTGTTCACTATACGGCAGATGGTAAAAATGGATTTAATGCGGTTGTTAAGACGCATGGCGCAAACCAACATCCAGTGGGTGGTCATGGCGTTTCACCGGATGATACATCATCACAATCAAAAATCAACCATTATAGTGAAAATCAAGAGCATATTGTATTGAGTTCGGATTTAAATCCACATAAAAAACCAATCATCGATTTGAATACAGATGAAAAAGAGGTACCATCACTATTTGAAGTAAAACCAGGCGTCGAAAAGTATCTGAATAAACATGAACGACCACGTTGGAGTTCACACACAGAAACTGGCGGAAATATCGAACACATAAGTCATACTGGTTATGGTCATGGATCACGACCATCCCTTAGCATTGGATGGAAGATCAACGATCATGGTAATGAACCATTCCGTACCAATGAATTTGATGATGATTTTCAACCAAGTTATCAACAAAGGCCAGAAACCATAAAACACACATCGTCACCGTTTTCGAAATTCCGCCATGGCGAAGAATTTATTGTGTCTGAATATGGTCGGAATAATTTGTACGATTATCCAAAACGACCTGGTACAAGTTCCAGCATTGATTTAGAATACGATGCATTTCCAAGCTATTACAATCGACGACCATTTGGACGTCAATTAAAAAATGATAATAAAATCGATGAAAATGTAAAAAAATTCTCGGTGGTTAGTAGTTCAAAATTGCAACCAGTTTATGTGAAAAATCCAACACAATCCATTAACACCAACTGTCCATCAAACAGTAAAAATTGTCAGATTCGAATTCGACCGAAATCGAAAGCCGATTACAGCAGCTATTTTCGACCTACGGCACTCATTAAACGAATTACAACCACAACAACGACAGACGATTCAAACGATTCCGAACAGCAGACGGCTTCATCGAGAATGGTAAAAACGCTATTGCCACCCAATCTTGGCTACTACCCAGTTTATGCAAACACGAACAAAAACTACATCAGAGTTTAAGCATTCGAAAAGCAACATTTTTTTGTTATCTGTTTTAGTTTTTAGTTTTGTTTTTACAAAAATGTGTGGATGGAAAATTAGCTTGGCTTCTTTTTGTTGAGAAAATCCATTTAAAAAAAAAATAACAACAAACAAATATGATAAACATTTCTTGTGTCACTAATTTTAAGAATAATTATTTATAAATCAATTTGTAACAAAAGTTTGAAATACAAAAATACGTACGAAGTAGCAAACTAATGACAATAAAAAAACAAGAGTTTGAAGGAACTAAATAAACTTAATAAGCAATAATAATTGGCTTTTATGCATACGGCTGAGCTTTATATAAGAGCTTCGAGTAGATATTAGCTTTCAGTGGAGCTGTTTAAGTACTGTCAGTTTTTTTTTGCCTTTTTTGTTTCAGATAATGAATTATTTCATCACTTCTTTGCCTTTCTATTCTTAAAGTGTTATTCAATTTGAAGCATCTTTATTATTTACCTTAATTTTTTTTGCAATTATTGTCGAATTCCATTCCTCAGCAATTTGTCCAAAAGAATTCGACAGCGATGAAGTAATTAACACAAATACCAACTTTACTTCGATGGGAGAATTTTTAAAATGGTTATATTGCACATAGAATTAGCGAATAAGGTGTTTTTTTTCTGCCATAATCTATACACATCACAATTCTGCACAAAACAATTTGAATATAATAGAATGGTAAATATGTCAGCAACGTTCATACATTGTGTCATGAAAAGCATCTTGAAGCGGGGCTGATGTTTATAATACCCAGTAACTTCCCGCTTCGGTGAAGTCATCTTGATTGGATACTTTTTACTGAATGCTTGAATGCGTTTGAGCTGTGCCTTACCGAAAATCTCAAGATTTTTTTTGAATACCATTGGTTCTAACCAGTTTTACTGGTACTGTATCTGTTGACTATGAATGGTAGTTGTTAATGTAAGGTCTTGTGATGTCGCTACATTCAAACAAATCGAGCTTCACCGACTCGAACCACACATTTTTTTAACGCAATTGTGAACACCGAATGCCTGTGGGACAGAGCCCAATTCGAATAAACGCTAGTTAGATCCTATGCTAATTTGTAGCTACTAGCTAATATTCAAAATTTTCTATGAAAAAAAAACAATGGTATTTCTCTCCTATCCCCGTGCAGTTTCAAGGTTGAATTGAACAAAATAAGTTCGTGAGGAACGTTTGTGAATGATAGATGTTGAATAATTGGAAAACGTGTCCGTCTACTTTAATAATCACTCCTAACAATCATGATCATTAAACATGCTGTTTGGATGCACACCAACACCGAGCATCACATCCAACGCATTCTACCGTGGACAAAAATATTGTGAGCCTGATTGTTTTTTTTTTTCGACGCCGCTGTTGTAATTGTAATCGACAAAGGTGAATTACCATAATTCTATACTGCGTATTCTCATAAATAGATTTTTATACGGTTTGTGAGATTTTAACCAAAGAAGTGCCACACCGTCAATCTCGCAAAATGTCCATTACTTCCAAAATACATCAAATAAAACCAGTAGCCCAACAGTGGTGCCCAATCACCAAAAAAACAAGTATTAAAATTACCGCGCACATCACCAGTTGAGCAATGAACAATGGCCTAAGAATGCTGCGAATGAACGATGAAACATAATAAATAAATATATGTGACCCTGAACTATTCACGAGAGAATATTCATTGAGTTTTGGTTGGAACGGAAAGAAGACAGATGCAAACAGTAACAACAAAGTAAATCAACTTCCAACGTTTAAATCATGAGCCTGAAGAACTTTATTTTTTTTTCGTTTTACACTCACACGCTCTCACAATTTGCGATGATAGATGAGGTTTGAATTTTGATTTATCTTGGCTTTGACTTTTCTGTCCGTATTATAAAATAATGTGCGATCGACAAAAAAAACGACTGGAACAAAAGCTAAGCTCTCTTTTTACTGTACAGTATTTTAGGAGCGAGCACAAAATAAATAAATAATGTAATGAAGAATTCGTTGACGAAATGTTTCATGGGGTTTTTGTTCTTTAAGTGGGTTTTTCTTTCATTAAAATGTTTTATGTACATGGAATTTCAATAAAGAAAACTTTACAATTTCCTACTTTAATCGAAACAATTTGTGACAATTGTCTTATTATTATTGGAAACGTAACAAGTTTGGCCAGATCAGGTCGTTTAAAATTGGTTTTAGTTTGAACAACATTTTCTTCTTTTGTGCAAATAAACGGCGTACGTCCTATCGTCCATCGTCCTATTGCGAAAGTACTTGAAAAAGTGAAAGTAATGTTACATTTTGATATGTGTTGAGACATAAATTGAGCACACTTTTCTTAATGGGAATAAATTAATTCTTGAGAATTGTATTCGGAAAACATTATGCGATGCATCTTGTTCACTTTATGTAAAAGTTGAAAAAATTGATTTTATATGTATGCACTTCTAGTGACAGTAAAAAATACTCGAAAAAAAGCCTTGAGACGTTATCTGAATGTAAGTTGAATGGTAGTAAGTGACATCATGCATGATCTAGATTATGTATGTATGGAGCTCATGAAGTATAAAAGTGAATAAATATGCTTCATTACTTTTACACCACTGATTGCATTTATATTTATTGACAAACTGCATCTTTGCGCCCAGTTTTCATTTCAAATCACAATTTCAATGCCGTCGTATGGAATCGTCATAAAATGAAACGTAAATTTCATTGCCATAATTATTTGACTTCTGGTTTTTTTATCTCTAATCATTTTGGTATCAGTTTTATGTTTAAATTTTCTACACGCAATTTCTGTGCATCGGTATGTGTATGATTTAGACGAAAAATGTGTTTTTTTTAAATTCATAGGAATGCCAAGCTTCTTTCACGTTTTAATATTTATTTGTTTTTTTTTTTTTTCTCAAACCCTTTTTAATTGTGTATTTCAACGACTTCAATTGTATCCCCTTTTGGTAAAGTTGAAGTGTCAAGTTATAAGATAGGTAATTGTTGTTGGAAGCCAAAATGTTAAAGACAGCGGAAACTCGGAATAAGAAATAAAAACACTTATTATTTTAATTAAATACTAAATGACGTGGTGTTTAAAGTGTAAAGGCTAGAGAATATGTCGTTTTATGTTGTGTGTTTTGTCTATTTTATCTTGATAATTGCTTAAAATCACGAACATCAGACAGCAACAACATACCTACCAATAAAACAATGCATATGAGAAGTACAAATTAGCAATTTCACATACACATGGTTTCAAACACAATAAACAAAAGATTTGAATATAGACGAGCAACGTAGGTACGCGCATAAGCGTACATCAAAATAAAGAGACTGATAAATTTGTAACATACAAGTCGTGAAATGACGCAAATTAATATGCAACGATGAATGCTGTTTTCTGAATGCATATCATGATTCGATCGTTTGAAATCAACACAAAAATGGCCAAATCCAATTGCTTGTTCATATAAAGAGTCTGTCAGATGGGAGAGAGGTGAAGAGATGCGTGAAATCAAAAGTGTATACATTTGGTTCGACACACATATGGTGACCGAGTGTCCATACAATGATAGGTATATATCATCATAACACATTGCAAACTGCAGTTTATGCACCCGTCGGTTTTTTTTATGTCACAAGCAGCACTTTGGTAACAGTACAATTTGCAATCAAGGCAACGAGTCCATTTTTATGGGCATCTTATTGCTCTATCAACGAATCGGACTCAGAAAAAGAAACGGTAAGAAATTCATAGCGATGCAGCAAAAAAAAATCTGAATGTTTAATAGCGCAGTAATGCTGTATTGGTGCACGCTCTGATGTGTTTTTTTTTATTAATTTCTGTTTCATTTTCTGTTTTGCAGTGACTGTAAAATGGAGTTATGGTGTAGTGGTAGCTGACGAATATAACATCGTTTTTCTACAGAGTGGTGAAACAAAATTAACTTTTAAATTGGTAACAATGCGATGACATTGGTATAACATAATGGTTCTACCGGTCACAAATTAATCAATCATTATAGAGCATCAGCATCACTCTGTACTGTCACATCAAAGTCGTGGAAGTGTACAACGAGCCGTAAAGCCAACTCTTATAGTGTAAGATTAAACTATTCACCGATGGGATTAAAAATTAATCATTTTGAATTTTTTTAAATAAGAAATATCGATTTCATGAAGCAAAACATGCAGTGCAAAAGAGAATTGTCAGTTGTAGCAATACATATTCACAAGCAACTCATATGTGAACTCATAACAATAGAGTAAAATACGATGCTCCAATACATGCGTTACTTCGCTCTGACAATTCTTTTTTGTTTTCTATATTTTGCTCCGTGAAATCGTGAAATGACAAATAACAAAATGAATTCAAACTGCGTTTTAATATTCTAACTGTGGATTTTTTTCCATATAGTCTGGATAAGAAGTTAATCCTTTTGGATTTTTTTATTCAGCTAATGGAAAAAAATGATATAAACAGCCATTCCCTTCAATGGATGAACAAAAAATAATAATAGCAAATATACATAAAGATAGAGAAAAATCAAAACGTATCGGAAATCGATGCAAATATCATGAATCAGATCAAGCATCACTTTGGGTAATTTATACACACAAACAATAAAGTGTCTGTTGCTTACACAGTGAATCGACAACGTCACGCAATACAATCTAAACAAACTAAAAACATCACAATTTTCTGCATAGAGTACAATTGAATCCGTACAGACTCTATATTTTGGTCTCCTACTCATCGTTTTTCTATATACATTTGTATTTGTGTGGCGCATTTAGGTATGAGTTTTTCTTGCCGCATTCATTTTGCGTTGACTCTCTGCTTTTGCTGAAGATCCAACTAATCTATTGTGTGTATTATATGCTTCATGATTATATTCGTTTGAGTGTGCGTTCAAGATATGGCGTAAAAATATGCTGCTCTTTCTATGTATACGGCGCGCCTATAGTCGCCTATAGTCTCTCATTTGTAGCTCGTCTGCTTTTGTGTGACCGCAACGTCTTGCATTGAAGTTGAATAACATAGCATAATATGTATATATACGCGGCATATATTGTTATTGTTGGCGGCGGTGGCACCGACGTCATCGTCGTCGGCATCGCCAATAACAACGAAGAAGCAGCAACAAAAAATTTCAACGTGTGATCACGAATGAAAAAAAATATGATTCCAGCTTAGGTTTAGTCTGCCTTTTGATGTCATCGCGTTTGGTGAGATTATAAGTAAGTTCACACATAATCTAAATAATTTCATAGTTGTCGGTTAAATTACGCGCGTGCATCATTTTCATCCTCAAAAGGTATCGGAAAAAGTGTATTCGATTTGTGCGAATTTGTATATTGTTCCAAACGAGAGAAAAAAAACATTACTATCAAAATCCATATAATACAGTCGGATATTACGTGAAAATAATCATCGATCCAACGGAACGATATGTACGAGATCAAAACAATGGACATAGACAAATTTTGAAATACTTATTTTTTGTTTTCGTTTTTATGCGAAAAATTTAAATTTAAATGCAGCTGTTTATTTTTGTTTTCATTTTTTTTTATGAGTTGTGGTTTCGGTCCAAAAACAACAGAGGAATGCTTCATTTTAAATGATTTTATTCATACATTGTGTGTTCAACAATTTATTCTCACTCTTCCATTCACTCACCGTGAGTCTCACTTATAGTGTAATGAAAGCCGACGACAACGACTCGCTTTTAGTTATAGTAAAAGGTTAAATTTGTTATTTAATTCGAGTCCAGTCTCATTGTATAGACCATTCTCGGCATAATCAATTCGCTGCCTTGCACAATAAAATTGTGGCATTCGATTTGTGCTAAACTACGAAGAACCCAATGAAACTCAACAAAAATAAAAAACAAGTAGAAAAAATGCCAAAAAGGCGAGAAAAAAATACCATTACAATACATACTATATTTATGAGTAGTATGTACCATGTACATTGGAGAAGTTGTATGAAGAGAAGAAGAAAAATAAGCATCGCATACACACATTTTAATGCTGGTCAGCCAGCTTTTTTCGACTGGACCTTGTAAAATAACTCAAAATTTTAATTCGTAAGAATAATAGTAATAATAATAAGACCAAACGCGCGTGCACTTAAATGTATTGTGTAACTTGAAATGATTAATGGAAGAAGAAATTAAAACCGTAAAATGGAAACAACAAGGCAAAAAAAAGTCTGTCAGAATAAACGAAAATGGACAAATATATTTAAAATTTGATAGGCTTTTGATTAATACAAAATGCTTTGCAATCTTTTCGCGATAAATGTAATAATACTTATAACACTTATGCTTGTCATTTTTTGTTCTTAATACGCTACTATATTTAGTGTAAATCGCATATAGTCAATAACATTCATTTACATCTTCTCCTTCTTCTTCTTCTTCTTCTTCTTCTTCTTCTTCCCTTTTCTTTTCATTTTACGTATTTTTTCACTTTCTATTGAGATATTGAGACACAAGACTATAGCAGTATGCTTTACGTTAGGATGGAGCACCTTTAATTAATGTTAATGGAGCATACAATGTTATTAATTTATAAAAAGCATTTCTCAAATTGGACAAAGGTTAATTTTTTTGAAAAGTATACATATAATGAGGTACATTAAATCACAATTAATTGCGACATCGTTAAAGCTTTCAAAGCTCGCGTGATAATTTTGAGATAATTTCAATGCAATGTGATTCAAAAGTGCATTGACGATACAATTGATTGAATGCTAAACAGAAATACCTCTACACAAATAGCAGTTTCAGTGGAAGAAAATTGAATGAAAAAAAATCACAAAAAATCACAGCCTTTTCAAGGCTTCCATTGTTATTTATAAATAATTTGTGTTCATTTTTTTTTGCTTAAAATGATTAATTTATTTGATTAAAAACTCTTTTAATAACTCATAATTGCATAGCAAATGAATTCAAACGAATCAATTCAAATCGAATCACATCAATTTCCACAAAAAATGCAATCACTTGAAAAATAAATCCAAGCGATATTAATGTAGTGTCAGAATTTTTTGTTTTTGCATCAAAATTCGAAAAGCGTGTTTCATTGATAAATATGCCTGGTGAGTTAGTCGGTTTGAGTATTAACGTTAAAAAGTGATAAAATTCATATACGACGATTATACGATATTGTGTTATGTTTATCGGTGACCGTCACTGATCATTTCGTTACTCAATGCAATTCGTTTCGTATCATAAAGTGTAAATATCTTAGTGTATGTCCCCAAAATGTAAAATACAACCTTGTTACGCGGCTAACATTCGTGATGCATTCATAAATGCAAATGATTGAACGAAATGCAAACTGGTAGTTCGTTCCATTTTTTCTTGTTCAAAATGTGGAAATTTAACATTTTTACTACTTTTGAATAAAAAAATATGTTCGCTATCATAACTTGCGCCATCAGTGTCTTATATTGAATTATTGCGTAGTAGACGACCTACCTGAATGATCCATACAAAGTAAAAATGCATGCCAGACTTGAATCTACAGACATCTATAGGGTATATGTTGATTGCTCGTCAATTGAATTCGCATAAATTTCGAGAGTATGCATGACCAAATGAATGAGATTGAATAAAAACACGATTTGAAATAAAGATTTGTGTTCCATTTTTATATATTTTTATTTTGAGTCGGGTTTTCATTCTAACCAAGTCATATCAGTGGCTGTTTTCATCACGCCATATGAAAATAGCAGAAATTTTCAGCTGCAAATTTCATGCATTCACTCATGTAGCCACTGATTTTGTATCAGAGTGAAAGGCTCAAAACAAATAAGTCTATTATTCTACATCAATCTTCGGCAAATATTATTTATATAACAGTCGTCTATAGTTCTATATTCCCAATATTTTGTTCGAAATTAAATTTTGAGAGTCGCGACACAGTGAACGAACTTAGCATTTGAAAATATCTGCTACTTTCAGATAGCGTCTCTGATAGGCTGTGAGATTTAGTGCGTTCATAGATTTAAAAAAAATCACAACATATCAATTACCTATATGGAATTATATCAACAACAAAATTAGCTCATTTCGTAATCTAAACTAATCACATATGTTGATCAACTTCAATTAAATATGCATATCGGTGTTCGTGCATAGCTTTTCTTTTTTCTTCTATTTCGTTCATTCAAATGTGAAAAAAAATGAATAAAACGCATTTAAAAAGTGATTATGGCACATTGAAAATGTCACAAATTCATTAAGACCATTGATCAGGTTTCTTTTTAAGTCTGCATGCGCGACAGTATAATAGTCTGCTTTCGATTTAGATCAACTTGTTTGCTTAAATTTTCGATATGTGTTTGCAGTTTCAAGTGAGTGCAATGAATGAAAAAGATTTGAGGAATTTCACCATAGCTCAAAGTTACCATCTTGAATCTAAATGATGGTGCCGATAATGATAATATACCATGTCATTGAAATCTTTATGATAGTTGCCAAATATCACATCGATGTGCTCATATTTTTGCTCTGTTCCAATTTTGTGGTGTGGACAAGTAAAATCCACGCGTAATATAGTAAGTAAATTGTAAAAGCAAAGTACTTTATGCTATATTTTCTAAGTGGTATTCATGCGTTGTTTTGACAGCTTCAAGTAGCCACTTGATGGTTATCTTGATCGAATGAAGCGAACCTCAGCATCATACATGTTGTAATAGTTCACTCGACAACTGACAGAGGCAGCAGTGCGTCAACTAAGAGTCAATAAACGACATCAGTTATATACAATTACTTCAAACAAATGAACAAGCAGTGCTCTTTAGGGAGAATCTTTGAGTGTATATTTCAATTAATTTTTAATTTCTGGTCTATCTTTTATAAATAACTAAAATGCTTGGGCTTAATATTTCAAATAAGTGAAGTGTTTTAAACCAGTTTCGGAATGGACCGAACGACGTACAATATAATATCAAGCGTTAGATTGTTACACATACTCTATTGCTTATTATTTACGACATATCCCTTGTTGTTATTCTTTTATTGCACTTTTTTCTTACGCAAAACATATGTTTCAACACAGGATCGAGATTTTGGGCGAGTAGTTGTTTTGTAGTTTTCATGGATTCCCATTGTAAAGTGTGAACAGCATATCAAATTCGTGTGCTACAATGTGTAATGTAATTTGAAGAGTCTATACATGAAGGCATAGAGAATGGTAACACACAACAAATTAAAACAAACGTGCATTTATAAATGTGCAAGAAAATTACGGTCCTCACTTCGATATGAACAACACATTGGAAAACAATATGCAAAATAAAATTTATGCAGAATATAGAGGGTGTTTCAAAATTTGGTCTAAAGTGGCCAAAGACTGAAAAGACTAAAGTTCCACAGGCACCATTCCATCATAAGTTCTTTTATCAATGCTATCTCTCTTCGAACCTCTCCGGCAAAAATTCTCAGTTCAAGAAAGTCAAGGCGGCTTTATAAGTAGACTTAAAAATTCAAATAAATAAATAAAATGCAAAGCCGACTAAAAAATAACACTGTCAGAGAAGCATGTTAGAGGTATAAAAAGAAAAACTTCACGTTAAATTTGCTGAATGAAACGCAACAATTGCAAACAGCGTTCAAGACATCTATATTTGCTTAAGCTTAAGCTTCACTCCATAGCAACATATACATATATTTTGAATATAATATGTACATGTATTCATAGGAATTTTATTCGTTTTTTTTTCTCTTCTCTTCATTGTCTGTCATTGTATTAAATGCGACGTTTTGTGGAAGGAAAGGCAGTTAAACGCGTATGAAACCAGCTATGTATTATACGTCATCTTCAAGGGTAAGTCTATATTCGTACACATTTTTTTTTATTATTTAAACATGCAACAATAATAATAAATGGGACCATGCATTGTTGTATTTGACAAAAGCAGTTCAATCAAATTGATTAAGTTCGATGCAACGCCATAACATAAGCGACCACCACCATCGCTATCATAACTGCTGCAGTAATGAATTAATACACCTAATTTATATAAAAATCATATATATTATAAGTAGCTTTAATAGCTGGTAATTGAAACTTTTGCAACAGACAATCAGAAAAAATATCTTTATACGAATTAGAGTAGGTCGATTTTGATATTTTTTTTTTGAAAATCAAAAATTGTATAACATTTTTAAGCTTGCTGAAGAAAAATAGATTCTCAAATTTTTACGGTGATTAAATTACTACAACATTTTCGGAAGAAATTCAATCAATTTCGATTCGATCAAAATGCAATAAATGTATGTTTGCTGAAACTTAGTCACCGCGAAAACCACAATATACAATCTCACCAAGATTGAAGAAATTTCTCCAATCGTTAAGAATATTATTTATTGTGCAAATTTCTGCTGATTTTTGTATGAAAAGTGTATCGAGAACAATTTGTATGGCAAAACAAAAATCAGATTCGGTTTTTTTGTGCTAAAAGAAGGCAATTTTTTGTGAATTTTCGAAGTACTTTTTTAAAATCTGTTGTTATAGTTGTGTTTCTATGGCCTTGCTTGGATGATTTTTGATTTTCGAAAAAAAAATCGAACCACTCTAATAAGTATATTTTATATTGGTGAGCAGTGAGAAAAACTGAAACTGTTTGTCATCATTATTATCTAGAGATGCAACTCTCAATATGGCAATGATTCAATTTCAATATGATCGGTATTCGCAGCAACACTAGTTTGTCTACGTGTTCTGCAATTATACCTGCATTTCAGTTTGTTCGTCGAATATGTATGAGATTTTGTTACGTATTTTTTTCTTATTATTTCAATAATGTTTCAAGACATTTTGAGTATGCGAACGATCTCAAATTCCGAGTAAATGATCGCTTTTCTAAGCATCTTTTTGTGATCTAAAAGCATCTTTTTAAGACAGTGTTTTATGGGTGCATTCATTGGATACTCAATGTAGCTGAACACCACTGGTTGTTTCTCTAGATAAATTCGTTTTGTGTGATCACCATCGACATTCTTTAACCATATTGTATTATATGAGTTAAGATATAGTAGTACATTCCCCTTGTAGCGACGACTATGATGTGGCGCTTAATCGACAAGCCGAATTACGAAAGAAAGGGAAGAAGATATAAAAGAAACAAAACAAAGATCGCATACTGTGCATCTAACAATGCTTATCTAATTAAAGATTTTATGTTTCATTGATCTTTGCTAGACAATCCGACAAAACAATGCCCAAGAGACGAACAAATTTGATCATTTTTTCCAAGGGGCTTATTTATGAATAAGACTTGTAAATTGGCCCATCATGTCTTTCGATTCGCAATAACCTTATTATGGTACCAAATAAAAAGACAAGAAACAGACAGCACACTATCTGCCGAATAATAAATAATAACGAGTAACACTTCACTTCATAGTATTGTTTGTATAAACACAAACGACTACATAAACTATAAGTTAATCTTAGATGATATGCATTTGAGCCAATAAGTTCAACTACCACCAAACAAATCGATCAGTAGTTTAAGGCGAACTTGCCTCTATTGAAATGTGATATTTTGGATTTTGAAGAAATTTATCAGTATCTTTCCAATTGATTTTGAGTCAAAGTGAATTTCTCGGGTGGGCACGAGATTCAACTTCATTTTGTACATTGAATTGTCTGCCTTTTGTGGAGCTATCTTTTCATTTTGTTTCAATTTTTACACCGACCACAATATAATAATCATCTTGCTCATCTCTTGCTTTTGGCAAATAAATTTTAAAAAAGTGAAAGAAACAATGGTCAGAATTTGAACAAAACAACGTAAGCTGCCAGATAATTTTTCGATTAAGATGTCTTGATATTGATCATTGATATAGCACTTTGAGATGTCTAACAACATTTACTTACAATGAATTTCATGCTTATCGAATTCAATAGTGTATCTAATATGTTGAAATTGTGAATGGTAATCGTATTCATTCATCCGCCATTTAATAAGTAGTAAGAAGAGTTGAAGTATTTGTTTTTGTTTTTATTTACAAACACACACACACACAGAGAGAGAGAGAGAGGTACACAATTCTAAAATTCTGAACACATTTGAATAGGTATAGCTTCTACTAAATGTGTGCATAATTTTGAAAATAAAGCTTTTTGTGTGCGCGCACCCAATCGTCAACGATTGTCTGTGTCGTCAATTTTTTTTTATTCTCTCTTCTTCTTTTGCAAACAAAATTAAAAACAACCTTCAGATCGCGTAACGTAAAAAACTATATCGTAATTGTCGTAAATTTTCAGCATTTGATTCTTTGACCGTGTCGACGTCGTCAGCTACGTTTTTCCCTTAGAGTGAGCGCAACAATGTGAAAGAAATCGCCTATGAATTCAAGTTTCATTCAAATATGAAAAATCACTGTTCCTTGTCTTATAATTACAGTAAACGATTGAATACAATTTCTTATGCGCGTGATCATGTCATAGCAATATCCAATTGAGCTATTAATAAATAAATAAAAAATGACGACCAAACTTAAAGACTTACATATTGACACACACACACGCGCAAAAAAATAATCAATTTCATGTAAAATAGTTTTGCGATAGAATTTGTGAGACTGGTTTGTTGTTTGATTTCCGCGCGCACTGTTATGGTGACGACCGTGTACATCATTCGGTTTTTGCTGTGCGTTACGGTTTCGCCTCATAATAAGTGTTGGCTTAGAGCAAATCAGTTTCAATATCATTTTATTAACGTATATTTGCAAATTTACGGGTTCAAAATTAAAAAGTTTCCCTCTCAATTGATTAATTTTTCTTTTCCATATAAATTATAGATGATGTGGGCTATATTAGTTGTGATGTCAATGTTAGTTTCAACGGCGATTCCGATTCGAGTAGATTTCAATACGAATACCGGCCCAATTCGACCACCGACCACAACACTCCCACCACCACCTCAACCACCATTCCGTGAACCAGCGCCGGTTTGGGAAGATCAGTCCAATGACATTCCAAATCCAGATCCATACAGGTGACACAATAATGTTTTTAAGGTTATTCATGGTTGGTCCAATTGGATTATTTTCAAAGTTTGGTTTGCTTAAAACAGACGTGTGATTTTGCTGGATAAATATCCGCTGATGGAAATATCCAATTGCGAAAACAAATCAATTTCCATAATCAAGTCTCTGTTCAATTTTTAGATATGTGCCACCACCTCCATCACGACCACGCTACAACAATAATGATATAGAATCGAATAACATTTTTAATGATAACGAGAAATATAACGAAATCAAGAATGTAAAAGAAAACAATGCAAGAGGATTCTTTGTGGATGTCCCGCCAAAATTCTATAAAACATCGCTGGCCAAACAGCAATACTACCAGGACAAGTATTTAAACGACATATTCAGCAAAAATTACTATAACAAAGCAGATAAATATAGTATAATTGCTTTTAAAGATAAATACCATGGTCTTCCATATTATGTGGTGAGTTTTTAAAATGACTTTTGTACAAGCATGAAGAAAAAAAATCACGTAGCAAGTTTTTTAACCATCATTTGTTCTCATCTATTTGATTAATTCCCATCAGTTCGATATCATATAAATTTTGTTCGAATTGCCATACCTTATCACATTTATGATAAATGGGGAACAAGAATCAAAAGTAAACTGATCTCAGTGGTTTGGAAACCAAGTAAAGAAATCATGTCAAGTTTAGTTTTCCTCATTTTTGACAAATAGTCACCGTAGAAGTGCCGGTGAATCATGTATTTCATATAAAGAAAGGGAATGATGTTTCGGGTGTGTTGTGTATGTTCTATCTTCATTACACAAAGCTGTGCAGTTGCGTTGAATATCCAGATATTCTAAAATATCTCGGATGGATATCCATCCGAAATACATAGACTGATATTTTTTCTTGCATGTTGCCATTTGCAATGGACGATATTTATGCTACGCGCATGTATAGAAGGATCTTTTATTGAGTGTTGACGTTTAATAAAGAAAAAAAAATGAGTATGAAAATCCTAATCGCGGTTGTGTTTTGATATTTCTTAAAAAATGCAATGATAAATGTTTTTCTCTCTGTGTACTAGTTGCCTTTTATATACATTTTTTGTTATTATTTATTTCGATTCATTTGTAAGATTCGTGAAAGATGTATGATACGATTTGTTAACACGATGAAAACATTTTTTCCTGTTTCAATTCAACTTGCAATTTCGGTATGTAATTTGCACAAAGTGAGCGCACACACGTTGAACATAATTTTCGAATTCAATCAAATGCTAAGTCACGATTTGCACTTTGATTTGATTGTTGTTCTCCAATATCACATCCAATGTAGTTGTAGCTTTGTATGTGCTATTTTTATCTATTTCGTTTTCTTTTCTGCACTTTCAACACGATGCTTTTAATTTATTATTTTCTTTGCTTGTGTATGCGATTTGATCATTTTTCTACAGCTGTAACACCAGAAAATAATCAGAAATTATATTTTGCGCATTTTTATTGCCCTCACACATACTGATTTAATACAAAGTCTATTCACGCATTTGAATCGATAAGTAATAATAAATAGAATAAAAATAGAAAATGGGCCAACACTTCGAATCGATACACTTTTTGGTGTTAACCATTTTTTTCAAGAAAAACTCGTACCCATGTAGGGAGTCCCAACAGCATACTTACGTATAATAACATTTTTAAAAAATTTAAAGGAATATCGAATTGTCTCTGGTATCAATTTGTTTTTAATTTTAAATTGCAAGTTCATCACTCTTTCACTCTCGAATTCTCATTTTGTTCTTTTTCTTCTTATTTCAACTTACAGTTTTATTTTGCGCGAGTTCCTTCCCAATAAACAAATGGCAATCATTTGAAAATGGACACAGTCAAACTTTCGTCATTAGAATCTTTTATCAATTATAAAACGGACAATCACACATCATGGATCCATCCCAAAATGTAACTAACACATATCTCAATGATAGAGAGAGGAAGTCACAACCAATAAAACATACATATTATACTATTGAGGTTACCAGTAGATTGGTATATATTCTTTTTTTTATTTTTGCGTTTCAAGTAAACGTTTTTTCCGGTGTCAACGGATCGATTATTTTTCATACTCGAATTGGCCTTAGGAACGAAAACAAACAAATTATATTTGTATGTATGTCATGAAAATCAACAGATTTTATGTATATAAATCGAACAATTGCATTATGTGATAAGATAATTAATGTAATTGTTATCGGAAGAAAGAAGGCTTCAAAAGGAAAATGAATAAAAAAAATACTTTTGAATCGACACATTTTTATTTATTTTAGTTATGTGCGCTGTTTTATGATTGAAATTAAACATTTTTTCACTTTGAATGTTTTTAATTTGTAGTGATTCTCTTGTTGTTGCTCTTATTCAAGATGAATTCCCAACCGAATTAAATCTAATGTCAAGGTGATGACGAGGGTTCCTGAGGTTCGGATTACCCCCTCTCTAAAAAAATTTTAGGAACCCTCAACAATTTTGGAAATGAGAACCTTTCACTTCTTTCTTTTTGCTTTTCACTTCTTTCGATTTCGATTTGCTAGGGATTTTCGCCAAAAAAGTGAAGAGCAAAAAAAAACGATTTATCCTCATTTCCTACAAATTGTTGACATCGTCCCCATGGATTTTTCCAGGGACTCTCTACGGAATTTTGGCATCACCCCCTCTAAAAAAAATCCGTTATCATCTATGAAGGTAATGTATTGCAAAAAATTTACTCAAATTTAATTATGTTAAGATTATGCTTGTAAAGCTTTAATGAAGCTTCAACCAATTTAAAATCTGATAAAGTACATATTTCAACTTAATATAAAGCTTAAATCAAAAAAGCCTTGCGAATGTCAAAGCTCATATTCTCCAAAATTTACTAAGTAAAACTTGTTTCAAAATCCATCTGTGAGCTAATGTTTGAACTAAACACAAAATCGAATTTAAGCTTTACTTAAGCTAATTGAATGCCTTTTGAAAATGAACATCGAAAAAAAGCGTAAATATTTTCATTATTTATTTATTAAAACTTTTAAGTCTGTTGCAGACAGTAATACTCATGACAAAACAAATTAAGACAATATATGCCGCGTTGGTCTGATCGATTACGAAATCCTGAACTCATATTGTCTCATCAACGTGAGATTTTCACTCATTTTTGAATAACGGTAATTGATATAATAACTTGAATAGGTTGTATTTGTTTTCATTTGAGTTCCAAAGACCAAATCGATTAACCTAACGAAATCAATGAAGTAGTTTCGATTTTTATTCATATGTTTTTCTGAGTCATATTGTCTCCAGGAGGGTTAGGCTAAATGTGGAGTCTCTCCAAGTTGATATCAGAAAGTTTGATGCCATAACGTTTTTAACAAAAAAAGTGGAAAAGAAGACTTCCTACTTTTTTTCACGCAATTACCCTAGTAGCATTTTTAGGACCGTGTGCAAATTTTAAAATTATACCAAATTTAATAATTCAAGAGTCTAAAGTCAGAAGATCAGCAACTGAAAATCAGAATTATAATCAATTAAAATAAAAAAAAATCAACGAAGATTTTTATTTGTAAAATTTGTTTTATTATGTAAAAAATCGTTTACAATTTATCTTAAAAAATTTTTGATTGTAAAAGTATAAAAAATGTAATTTTTTGAATTTAAATTAGATAATAGCAGTAATAGTTGTTATAACATTTGTGCAAGAATTAGGTTTTGATTTTTTTGTCATTTGCCAAATTGGTTGGCAAATTTAATTTAATTTATTTTTTTTTGTTTAATTTGAAGTATAATGGTTTGTGATTACAATCAGCAGGCACATATCCTATTCGACCGTAATCGTATGGTAATACTTTTGGATGTTTTAATATAAACAATTGTGGTTTTATTTATAGTCGTTCAGTGTCCATGTTGCGATACTCAGGTTATCTAATTTAAGTTATTGTCTTTTATTGCTTCGTTTCTGAACCGTGATATAATTTCAAACTGGATGATTTTGATATCAACATGTACTCAATATAGCGTAAATTTTCAGCTCTTCTCGATTCTCCATCTAATAATGAGGGTATTGGTGTGGTTCATAGGCGTAGTGGCTGTCATATGAGTCGTAATCATAATGACTGTATGCTGGTGCTGCGTAATGATGTGGTTCAGCATGTACTGCAATGAAAAGAATTGTTTTTTTTTTTGTTTATTTAGCTGAAGAAAAAATGGAGCTCGTTAAATAATTTTACAAATCAAATTTTTAGTATGCTTTTTTTCAACAATGACACAGCTTTTTTTGGATCTAGCTGAAGGTAACGGCAAACATTAAAAAATACCTTTCAAAAATTGTAACAAAAAAAAAGATAGTAAAAAGTTTTACTAAAAACGTTGACTAGAAAAACAACATAACCAATTTGTTTCCATCTAGTTACCAGACTCGATGAGCACAAAAATGCTTATAGGCAATAAAATTAGGCACAGTTATAATAAGAAAAAGTAAATCGTGAAAAATCAAAAATTGCCTTTATATGACGGTGTTACTTTTTGTTGTTGCTATCAATGTCAATGTCGATTATGTTGCTACCCGAATCAATTGACCGTTTAACATTGTTTCATTGTATTTTGTTTGATCAGAGAAGTCGATTTGACATAGCTAGAAACCGTATAACTCAACTCACATAAGTTCATGTAAACAAGACACACAAAACTTTTTAAAATGTTTGTATGTGCACGTATAAACATTATATTGGCATTATAACAAACACATAACTTAGCTATTATCTTGCAAAACTTGGCAATTTAATTCAAAGGAAAAACTCCGTGTCGAAAATCGAGCATCGTTGTCATTGTCGCATTTGACAATGAGATTCATTGATTTTTTCTCATATATAACAAAAATTGTACAGAACGAATGATTCGTCGACAAAGAGCATTGAACAAAATGAAGAATTTCATCATTTTGGCATGAAAATTTTGCACTCGACTCTTCCACTATACTAGTATACATTTTGCTTGTTATTGCTTCACAATCTTATTTGCATTCGATGATCACTCGGCAAATGCATTTTAACTGCTTCCTTCAACAAAAGACCCGCCAGTTAACTGCATGAGTGAATTCAGAATGTATGGAAATATGCAAACAAACAGAGAACAAAACAACTATATATACTTTTAATTTGGCTGAATTTTGTGTATGTTGTTTTTTTTTGTTTGTTTCGTTTCGGTTTTTGAAGAGGAAAAACATTTGGAAGAAACAAAAAATTATGCGAGCAGCACAAAAAGAAAATTAAAATGATAATGGATATGTGCAAAAAATATGCCATTACATAAAATTCAGAGTATAAGTGAGGATTGTGTATGAAACGTGTGTGAAACTGTGGTTCTTCATTCGTTTCGGTGCATTTATATGCTGTGGAAATATGCTGCACCAAAAACAGACATCGACATGTTCACACAGTTGGCAATTCAAATCCAAATAGTTGTAATAAATGACTTAAAAACATTTCCAAACGCCAAAACATTGTATTCACACATAAAAAAAAGTCATTAAAGCATCTTGTACCGCTGTTGTATGTGTATGTTGGATGTACTAGCAATGTTGCTAATATAAAAAAAAAAACAACATTACCATGCATATATCTAATGCCGATATATATGCTGTTTTTTCGTCGTTTCTTTCATTATATTTTCGTGGGTTCTCAAATACCGTCTCTTCTTCAGAATCTGTTATGTATTTGCGGTGCAAGAGTGCGTAGAATTAGTATATGTGTGATATATTACTGAAGACAATGGACATTGTCTTGCATGAACTCTTGCTGTCCAACAGATAAATGTAATCGAAAACCATACACGTGAAGTAGAAAAACCGTTTCAAGTAATAACACAAAATAATTTTTCTGTTACTTCGTTTTTCGTTTTGATGTATATATGAAAATTGTATGAATGATGAACTCTTTCGGAACATAGTAAGCAGCACGGAATTTATAAATGTAAAATAGCGCTCTGACACGTTTGGTTTTTTGCAGAGAGACAGTGTACACTTGTACAGTCTGTACAAGTAGAGAATTAAGGAACGCAATTTATAATAACATTCAACAATAAAACAATGGCATCTTTAGCTGGCGTATGGCTGATGTTAAATAATCGCGTTTTTAGTATAACGTGTGCAACTTCTTCTGTTTAGAGCGGTTTAGTGTGATCGTGGAGTTTTATAGTTTAAATGTGTACATAAATGCTACTTCTTTTCCGACACTCACACACACATGTATTTTCTGAAAATTGCGCACGTCTCCCCTTTATGCACACTATTGTTTGATTACTTTTTTGGCGCGAATCAGCTGTTTCGTGCTCAAAAGTGGAAATGTCGCTTTGAAAATAGAAAATGATTATTACATGTGATTTTAATTCATAACACGTTCATTCATCATTTTTGCCATTTCACAATATAACGACGGAGAAAATGAAGGAGATGAAGAATTTGTTAAAAATCAAAATATTTCTGGTGAAATTAATCATATTTTTTTATTCGAAAATGAAAAAAAGATGCAATTTACTCGATGAAACAACTAAAGATTGTTTGATAACGGACAGAATGAAAAGATGACATCAATTTGAAGACAGAAAATTTAGAAGAAGTGACACTGATTAATAAAAATATAATGATTGCCTGTTCACACGAAAGAATAATGACATCAGAGAAATCAGGATACGAGAAAAGAAGAAGCATTTGATTGCATTTGGTAAGAGATGTAAAGATAAATTTTATAACTCACCGACTGGTGCTGGATGTGCATACACGGTCTTGTGTACAGTCGGCACAACATGTTTTACGATTGGTTTCGCAACAATAGCATGTGCATGAACGGTTGGTGCACTCTTTGATACACTATAAAAAATAAATAAAATAAAACAAATTTTATAATCTCGGATTAGTTTGTATAATTTAATTCTGTTGATCATTCAATTAGAATCGAAAGTTGTAATTGCGAAAAATCTCATAAAACACGAGATTATCACAGGCTATCAATACATTTAACACATCATTATGTGAATTACTTACACAGCGTTGAAACCTGACAAGAAAATGGAGAAAAGAACAAAAAAATTAGTCAAAGTTCGAAAATCTTTCGGAAGATTTGGGAATTATGAAAATTGAAAATAATTCATTTTCCGCAAATATATATGATCGTTTAACCTTTTAAATAGGAAATCGTCTGTTATTTGCACATCATTCAAAAGTTTTGTGAGAAATAGAGAGAGAGAAACTTACCGTTAACTGGATCTGCCGTGTAGTCTACGGTTCTAAAATATTGAAATTTATCAAAAAAAAAAAACACAATTAATAAAAAACTCCATTTTTAAACATTTATTCAAATCAAAAATACCTGATGCTACCATCGGGCTCAACCAACGAATATTGACCTACAAAGTGTAAAATGATACACAATTAATTTTCAACTATGCTCAAAATATAAAATTAATTAATCGGATATACAAATAAATCGGTGAATCAAGAACAACCTTCCTCTTATATGTATTTGTACAATTAAACATACACACATTGCATATTCAAATATCAGATAAACTGCTTATGCCAAAGCAACTAGAATGGGATCGAGAAAAGTTCATCACAGGTATTTGGCTTTGCAATTCAAATTCGAAAAATCACGATGACTTCGATGCACGATAAATTTTAAACATATTGAATCGATTATATCTATAATGTGAATCTAAACATGAATATATAGGTCAATGGGTAAACCGATTTTTAATCCGAATTAAATGGTATTGCACTCAGATAAAGAGAGAGAATAATTACATCGATGTGCATTAGGTAATTTTGTGAAAATGGAAAAAGTCAACACGTCATTACACACTATTTAGTACTCAATAACTATGCATAAAATTGCATACCAATTTCGAAACAGTGGCTATGACAGCGGCCGCTTTTCCTCATCTCACTTTTTTTTTCCACTCGATTTATGTCTGTGCACACACATCACATAATATCACATCATTTGCGCGCATCACATCAAAATCATTTCAATTTCTATCCTTTCATTTTCTGAATGGCAATACGGCTGGCCCACGGATTTGTGCATATACATATTACTGGATCTTGAAATGATCGAGGAAACAACATTGTAAACAAATAAATAGAATCATGCACATTTGTTATATGATGCAGAGCGGCAGCAGTGGCGGTGGAAAAAAATAAATAAATAAAGAAAAGAACATCGAATCAATGCACCGACCGAACTATGCCACAAACAGTAAAATTGCACATATTCACATTCAAATGCAAGCGCACACAACGACAAAAAGTACATCACACACACACACACACACACACACACACACATCTATATATTATCCAATTGTGATTGGTAAAAGAAGAGAGAATTATCATTTTTCATGTACACAAATCAACGATTTTTTTAGTTCGAAATAGTGAGTACTAGTAATTGCTTTTTCGCACGCTAACTGATGTCTTTTAACCTTTTATACTTCAACAATCGATTGGCATATATATATATATATATTTTATATTATTTTGCTTATTATTTGCTATTTTATGTGAATTTTTTTTCTGTTGTTTAATTTTCTTCACGTACTTTCAAAATAGAGAAGAAACAACACCGGTAACTATACGACGAAAACAACAACATACTAAAGAGCAGTGAATCAATATG
This sequence comes from Contarinia nasturtii, assembly GCF_009176525.2. Lineage (NCBI taxonomy): Eukaryota > Metazoa > Arthropoda > Insecta > Diptera > Cecidomyiidae > Contarinia > Contarinia nasturtii. Next base: position 2,132,297 of record NW_022197436.1, on the reverse strand, counting down.
ATTTTGTAGTGCGCTTCTTATTCAGTTGCTTCATCGACCTCTATTCATTAGTTCATCTAATTTTTTGTTGTTGTTGGTGCTGTGATTGTTGTTGTATTTGCATTTTGCCATTATATTTACAAATAATTTTGTCTTTGAGAGCCAATTTTCTCTGGCATTCATATTATTGTTTTTACTCTACATGAACCAAAACCGTTTTCATTCATGCTTCACAAACAAACATCATCTAAATCGAAATAGAAGCCGAACAACAGCCTAATAATAAAAAAAAGAATGAAGATTTTGCGATGACGATGGCAACTATGTGTGATCAAATACTTGAAAAAACGGGAGGCGAAAAAAAACCACCTTTGAACAAGAGAACACCGCAATCATGCATTATTATTGTCTTGTGGTAACAAAAAAACAACAACAAAAAACACAGATCTTGGGAGAATAGTACACGAAAAATGCAACAATTTGTTTTCAATTTGGAAATAACTCAACATGAGCGCTTAAGCATTTAACTCTATCGATCGGTTTTCAAAACACCGTGTTCATTTGACTTCACAAATTTATTCTATTCACTATTTGGTTGCGCATTTTTCTCTTTCAATGTAATTAGCTAAAAAAAAAAGATCTAAGACCGCGCTCTCATCGTGCTAAAAAAATTGTGAAAAATTAATGACATGAAAATGCATTATGATGTAATAAAGTTAAACTTGAAAAAATCGTTTTTTTTTTTTGTTTGATGTATCGCAATGGTTTTTTTTTTAAATGGACTCCGTTGGGTTGCACGATTTTTTCTTTATTATTGTACGAAATGAAATTCCCAATCGTCTTCGAAGGTCCCTCTCCCATTGCTTTGTTCTTGACAAAAGGAAATTCGTGTTTTTTTTTAGTTTGCAATGCATTGCTCTCACCTTTCACAACATCACCGTCTCGGGTTTCATGTTGTGATTTCACGTCGCCAGTGTGATGGTCAGCAACACCATAGTTGAATGAATATTTTGGATGATCCTGTGTGAATTATAAAAAAAGATAGTTTTGTTTTTAGACTAAGAAAAAGTAGAACGATCGAACAAATGACAGTGACACACAAATTATAAGATATTTTATCATGATGCGTAAAGTCTATCTAAATAATACAATTAGTTTCAACAACAATAGCTATAATTAGGTGAATAAAACCAAAAACTTGAGAAAAAAAAAGAATCCGTGACGTAAATGTGTGTGTAGTTTTTTCAATAGCATGCACACAGCTCGTTCCAATTTTTGGATGCAGCATCAAATACCAACATTTCAATTTAAATGTTTGCATATCTGACCCCCATCAATGATATGAATAAATTCAGACGAACAAAAGACGAACCTTTAAAATCGAAGCTGCATCGTTATTATGCACATAGATCAGTACATTTCTGTGTGTGTTTTTCTCTCTTTTTTTTTGTACGAAAGTGAGAAAATGCATGAAAGTGAGAAAACGTTAAGCGAGAAACCAACAATTAAATAAAAAGCAAGCGAGAGTGAGAGTGAGAGAAGATGAACATCAGGTAGATGATGATTTTTTTTTTAAATAAACCGTAAATTGTACGCAAATGAACAACAATATGGAAAATAACAACTGTTTTCATTATAAAAATTTTTCCCTCTCTATAAGGAATGTTCACATTATTGCGTACGGCGCATTCGGCGTGATATAGAGACGCGAAACGCTATTTATTAATTTGGGTTAATGTTAGATAGAAAGAAGAAAAAAAATGTAGTATATATGTTTATGAAATCTATCGTGGAGATTTATTTTACATGTTTCAATTACGATGATTGTTTTTGTGGTTGGAAGTGCTTTTGCCATGTCGATGCAATTGCCACTGGTTGTCACTGTGTGCGTGCAGAAGTAAATCGTATAAGAAAAACAATGCCCCGTTAAATATTATTATTGTTGGTAACGGTAAAATAACAATATTTGACTGCTATTTGCACATCTTTCGCGTAACCGCAAATATAAGCCAATTAATTGAATAGATAGAGTGAATTAATAAGTGATTCACACATACACAACTATATTTCTCGTGATTTAGATTTCAATTTCTCAGTTTCATTTACTTGACGCTCTTTAGTTAAATCGAATTGTGAGTAATTTAAAGACATGCTATGTTATTTTAAATCAAATAATAACAATTTATTTATCGCTCCAAAACTAATTATCAAAAATTTATAGATTTTTTTAAATAAATATTTGATACAATTAATTCTTTTTATAATTTTTTTTCTTTGAATTATTCTTAATTTTGTGGAATTCAATAGAAATATACAATTCGATTCAAATCTCAATCACGAGAAAATAAAATAATTGTGATGTTAAATTTGAAAATGAATAAAATCTATTTTCTTTAACAATGTTCCGTCTCTACGATAAATAAAAAAAAGACTGACAAACTTACATAATAATCAACATCGTATCCTGCAGCATATCCAGGCTTCGCCATCACCGATTGACCAAAAAGGGCCAAACACAAGATCACTGCACTAGTTAATTGCACCATTTTACTTTGCATTTTGTATTATATATATTTTTCGAAAAAAAAACGGAAATAATTTTCTCTATATAATAATTACTATTATTTTTATGTTAAATATTTTTTTTTTTGCACGTAACCGTTAGCAATTGTACTCCTTGCTATGGCGATATAGAATTCGAACAGAAGTGCGTTAGTGCGTTTGGACTATAGTCTTCAGAGATGAACACGAACTGAATGCAAAAAAGTACCGAATTTTCGGTTTTATATACCGTTTTGCTAAATACGAAAAAACAACAACAACATTGTTGTTGGTGGAAAATCTTCTAAGCGGAATACAATGCATGGCATATTCATGCGATACTCATTCATACGGCATATATTGTATTAGTAGGGGTAAAACTTAATGTATGACCAAATAGTATCGAGTCTCAATTGTGCGCGATTCACATTTGGGAGTATGTGTGTGGCGCGCAAATACATTGACAGTATGGTAACGGCAATGTGATGGTGAGATCTCATGCAATGAACGAATGGGACGTCAATGTGTGAGCGTGAGAAAAACAAGTAAGTGAGAAAGAAGAAAAAAATATATATGAACAAATACTTGACAAAATGTGGCTTAGTACGAAATGGAATAGAAGAAAAATTGCGCTCCCAATTATTAGACCAATAAATGTTTGTTTTGGATTTAAATTAATTTTTTTCAGGAGCAGCGCATATTCATATTTGTCGGTTAATATGATTTGTATTGCAAGCCATAAATTTGCCAAGCGTTCGTTTACAACATTGGAGTGTTGTTTCTTGTTGAATTATATATATGTGTGCTTTTTCATCTCAACTTTGTGGTTAAACATAAAAAAAGATCAATGTTCCTCGACTACACATTCTTATGATTATAATCATATTTTTGAATAATTTATGGCGATAATTATTTTGTGTTAATTTTATCGTGTCTGTGATTCGGTAGTACATATTTAGCTATGTATTTAGATTGTTTTTTTCTTTTAACTCAATCGATGTTTCAAATTTGAAGGACTTAAAATTGAACGATACATTTCTGCCATTGTTCTCTGTGTGTCATTGTTTGTTTGTCATAGTGATGTTTTTTCTTAACAAATTAAATTATTATTGAAATGTGTCGATTGCATCAATAATGATCGCCAATTTTGAAATTAAAACTGCATACCACTAAAAATTGAATAAACATCAATTCGGATGCATCGTGCAATGTCAAAATAAAACAACAAATAGAATAAAATATGAAACATTATGCGTTTCAAACGTTACAACATGATCGAATTCATTTGATTCAATCCGAATTGCTGATTCCTTCATTCGATGGCACCAAAATTTGCTTGACATATTCAATAATTTTCAATTTCATTCAAAATCCAGTTCAATTGAATACTAATCCGGGTTTCTTGTCAGCTGATAGTATCAATGCTGATGGATCCAACTGATTTTAGTACCTTAGATGTCTACATTCAGATCAACTTATTGAATAAAGAGCTGAATTGTTGTTGTCACAAAATCGAAAATCGAACTAAAATATGCGATTGAAACCATTAGCGATGATGACGTCAGTTGACGACAAGCCCAGATTTCATAGACAGTGTGTAGTTTTTAGTTTAATTCATGATATATTTGATCATGATAACGAACTACATTCTAGGGTTGCACATTTTTGGCATTGGAAAGAAAATTCTCAGCGGTAATCAAAGATGGCCAACCTTACTGCATTCGGCCATAATTCGTAGATAAAATCACGTGTGAATTTTTGTGTGAAAAAAGCGAATATCATGAAGCAACTTACAATCCACAACATTATGAATGAAATTTCTGGATGGCTGTATTATTATTAAATCATATTCAAACTCCGAAAAAATACGCATGACAAAACTCAAAATAATCAGGGTAAAATGTGTTTTTTTCTTCTTCAGAGAATGGATTGATTTTTTGGCACACAATCGGGATTGGAATGCAATTGTTATTTTGCTATGCTATTCGTTGGTTTTTGTTGTATTTTGGAAGAAAAATGCAAAAAACCCACAATCTTCGAACCATATTTCGTTGACCTAGACATTGAATTACCGCACATAAGCATATTAATGATGACCATTAAAAGTGGTCAATGTGATTACAATTTTTTTTAATTCATTTTTCCACATTTGTTGACAACTTTTACGTCATAGTCGCAGACAAAACGTCGCATACATTAAAAGATTACTTAATAGAAAAAATATGTGTAAAATATATTCATGTTCGGTTGAATAAGTGGTAAAGCGGTTGTGCGCGGCCCGAGATGGATGTACATTGTATGATATTGCACACATAAATACAAAGGTGGTTGATGACTTAATTACATATGTGCTCACCGGTAATTATTTATTAAAGCCAACCCATAATGTGTTGTATTTACAAAATTATATATTTTTCAGTCGTTTTTTATCTTTCATAATCACATTCGAATTGCTGGAACAATGCATGGTGCATCACATCCGCACACCACTACGCACTAAGATACCTTTGTTGCGAAATCGTTTTCTTCATTAACCAAAAACAAAAACAAACAAATGGTAAACATATTTATCATTATGATTCTAATTTTTTATTTGAATTTGAAATTTCTGACCATGTGCACTTCTTATGAAATTGCATGAACTTGACAAAACTAAATGAATTGTGACCCAAAAATTTCAATACATTTTATAACGAAGTGAGTACAAGCAACGACGCAATGCACAAGTCTTACCCAAACACAGATGTCGATGTGAAAATTGGGTGGGCATTTTGTATTCAACATCGCCTTAATTTTGGTATTTCGAATAATATAAAGAATGAATGGTACAAATATGACTTATTAAACCCAACATTCGATTTTACATTTGTAATCGCGTCAATTAGAATTTTTTTTAATCATATTTGATTTCTGTTAAAAAATATATACAAATCTGTATATTTTTATTTACTTCAACATTTCCTCTCATCGCAATTGCAATAATCATCGCTTATTGTTACATGTACAGGTTGGATCAAAAATAGGAAATTGCAAAATCCAACTCTTAGTATCCAAATAAATTCTCAAACTATTCGCATTTTTATTATAGCGATCATATTTAAGAGTTTATTTGAATTTCGGAAAATACATGCTGAACTTTTTTGAGTACATGCAAAAGTTGAATTTTTGTTTTTGTTAAAATCAAACGTATTTAAAACGCATCATGATGGCCAAGAAATATTATAAATAAGCTCACTCGTCCATTTTACAAACTAACAAACCAAAACTACGATTTTTATGCGCATTAGAAAAGTTCAGCATTTATTTCCATGTGTTTATTTCATTTCTATTTTCAAAAAAAAAAAAAAAACTGTTCGCATTGCCATTGTTATTATTTTTTTTCTTTTGCGAAATCGCTTTTAATGACAGAGTTTCAAGCAACTGGGCTTCAAAAGTTTCATACATTTTACATTCATAATGCTGGTGCCGTTGTTGTTATTGAATTTTCTCAGACATTCATTGATCACATTTATTCGGATACTTCACGCTTAATGTCACTACTGTTCGCCAACAATATCAATTACTGGAGAAGTGCTTTTTTCTTCAATAAATAAACCTCAGTTTAAAATGACCTTGATTGAATGCTATGCGATTATTGCCTTCTTGAGCTCCACAAATCAATGTCCAATTGTTATCTTTAACGAAACACCAATTTTTGCTATTGTTATCGTTGATTTTTGTACTTACTATTACAAACAAAAGTTTTCACATTAAATCGTTGGCTCTTTTCATTTGTCTTCTGGTTATCTATATCACAAGTACCACTTTGGATTTATATGGAAATGAGAGAAAAAATGCTTTGATACCATTTTAATGCGATCAAAGTGCGCATAAGCTTGTATGTATGTTGCGTTTCAATGGTATATTTGTTTTTTTTTTTATTCATGAAATTTGATATGTGAGAATGATTCACATTACTTTTGATGTTTTTCGTTTGTTCTTCAAATGGGTGTCACGATTAATTTGTTTCCACTGGACCATGAGCATTTGGGCGGTGGAATGGATTTGTTTACTACTTAAAGATTAGACCTTTTTATTTTGCTATTCAATAACTTCATATGGAAGGCTTTATCCAGCTAATTATTTTGGCGATACATTTTCGACACTCGTGGAACATATCCAAAGTAAGTTACCATTGTTAAATGAGCATTTTTACTTCATGCAATTAAAGAAATATGTAGGGGAAGACGGGATAAACCGACACATTCAAGGTATCTTGATAGTGACAACATAAATACAACATTTTCAGTATCACACGACAGCAACAAAAAATAGTTTTTGGTTACTCGTGCCAAATTCAAGACATGAAAATTCGAACTTACAATCTAAAGTACAGTAAAAGAAAAAAGTGCGTCGCTTTACCCGGTCTTCTCCTATATTTAGTAGAATGGCTGTATTCTCGATATTATATTTTTAAAGTACGAAAATTGTATATATTTTCAATAAGTAAAACCGTACCAACGTGACATATTTTTTTGTTACTATCGAGGTCAATTGAAGCGCGTGCATAAAATTATTCTACGAAATTTTTGGATCGTGCGATTTCTTTTTCGTTCATTCTTTACTTAAAAAAAAAATGAAACATGGTTTTTATTTTGCATTGATTCATTTAATTGTTTGTTCGTTTATTGATCAATGAAAAATTATTTGGAATTTATGAAAGACTTCGATTCAATTGAGGCACGAACTAGACTACTACTTTGAGCGTGAGCGCGACATTCAAAAATCAATCGATGCAACCAATAAATTGATTTATACAAAAGGTTTCATCGAATTTGGATTTGAAATTTACAAAGAATCGAAATATTTGTTGATGTTGCATATTAACCGTTCATACAAATGCACTTGTACATATTTTTTTTCACTTGGTATTTATTCTTTTGCATTACGCATGATGTTTTTTTAAAACAAGTTTCAGATTCCCATACAAATTCCTAGAAAAACGCCAGTTCCAAGGAAAATATTTTCCTGGATACATTTTTCAAAAAGAAAAATAAGTCATTTGTGGATTGAGCTCAGAGATCCGAAAGTATAGGTTTCAAGTTGATGGCTGCTACCGTGCTTGAGTTATGCGTGGTACAAACTTACCGAAAACCATTTTAAAACTTGATAATACATCAAGCAATATTCACAACAAGATTTTGTTTTCATTGATATGACGAATGATATGTTTAGAGCGTTCTCATTGACTGCATGTTGAAACAAACTCTCTTGATGATATATAATAATGGTTCGTCATACTGTGACCATAATATTGGCTTGAAAACTGAAAAGATAATGGAAACAATTGTGAAGAAATATTAATATTTCATTTTGGTTATTTTTTGTTTTCTTTCATTTTGCCTTTTTTGTTTTGCTATAAAAAATAAATTACAAAATCAAAACAGTAAAACATAGCAGCTGGGAGAAAATACAATCAACTCAAAAACCTACATCAAGGTGAAGAACGAGTGACGAAATCATTTGAAATAAAACGTTTCTGATATCAATTTTGCAACGAAAATAGTTTGTAGATAAGTTTTCCGTGGTTTGTGAATGAATAATTAATATATTTATTCACACATTCAAAAGGTTGCAGAAATATCTTTCTTTTTACTGTCAAATCAAACGCAAGGTAGCAATGTTACGAATGTGGAAATAAAAAGCTCAACTAGAGAAAAATGTCTTCCCATCTCTGCTGTAATGAATAAACTCATTCTGATTTGTATCTATTTGCAATGAAGTAATCCTTTACATTCGCAAATTGAATGCTTGCATCGAAATGCATCACATTGTAAAACGAATCAAAATTCGAAGTAAAAATAATTGTAATTTCTATTTAGAAAGTATGCAGTGAACAATATGCTGAAATCAATTGGTTCAGAGTTCTACATTCGGAACATTTCATTCCGAATTATATCATCGAATGACAGCACCTACCGGATTTAAATCAGAAATCCATATTATATGGTTTTATTCAAACAAATCTTTTGATGATAAATCAACATAACAAAAAAATCATGAGTGAAAGATTAAATCTAAAATGTTGGACCAAATAAATCATCAAAAATATTGGAAGACTTGACCATTTTTGAACTTGAACAATAATAAATATAATTTAATTTGTGGCGATTTATATATTTAAAAATGATAAATGAGTTGATGTACAGTGAAACATTGCACCCAAGAATTAAATATACAAATGAAAATAAAAGCAAGCTTGACCTTCACTGCCGCTGCGATTTTGGTTCGTTCCATGTGAGATAGAGCAGCAAAAAAACACACAACAGTAACAAACATAAAAGAATAGGCGTTTATGCACCGAGACTTTGTATGGTATATTGTTTGCGATTCTCTTAACCGTCTCTCTATCGTTTACATATTTTCCATTCCATTCAGAGACAATGTCAGCATCAGCCGTTCATAGCATCGGAGAATCAACGTAACAATTGTATTTACGCGTCGAATGTAAACTGTCCATTCGATGTTTGTTGGTGTGTTCATTCAGTGTAAAACCGTCTTGAGTTTCAAGTTACAAACACGCCTAAAACAATTACTTCACTCATTTTCCGTTAGCTAATATTTTTCTTATTCGAATAGCGGATCGCAAGTTAAAAAAAAAAAAACGTGGACCGTAAAGCGAAATGAGGAAATCAAGCTCTGATACAATCTTTTGTTACCAAAATCAACATAAAATCGAAGATACAAAAAACCAATGGTGTATTTGAATAGAAAAATATTATTATTATTTTTTGGTTAATAATCCGCAGATAGTACGATTAATAACTTAATTTTTATTTATTCAGAAAATACCTGACACTTACTTATAATTAAATTGCGTATGGCATGTATTTCTTTGATTTGTATGGATTTTTTTTGGCTTGTCTGCATTAGTATTTGACATTGAGTTGGATGGTGTGAAATGTGTGAAACTAAATCTGGAAAAGGTCTTTATATAAGTAGGAAAATTTTTTAACGCAAAATCGTCCATTATCAGGCATAAGTTCACGGTCGAATTCCGCTCCGGGTTTGGTTCTACTCACCTACTAACGCATGGAATGGACTTGATGCTGAAATTAATTTTACAATTTTCATTTGAACGACATTATTTAAAGAAGTAAAAAAACTACTTTTTTATCAAATTCCATTTACCGAAGTTATCGCTTGTCGATCATTGCTGGTGGTGGTAAATATCGTATGCCTACTCAGTCTTTCAAGATTGATAAATTCTTTTACTATACATTTATACTTTTTTAGTCCGGACTTTTTTCTGATAAAGATCGATTGGTTTTAGTTGTCGTGATGACTAAAAAAGGACGAGTCAAGAAAGAAAGAAATTTAAGATTGACGCCTTGTTGGAAGGTATATATCCTCTACACCATACAATTAAAATAAATGACAAAATCCAAGTCTATGTGGGAGAAACATCGTCATCCATTATGTTTCACTCTGTATATGCCGCTCAATGGTATACGTAGGACCTCAATATCTTCTAATTTGGTTCTACATGCACACACAGACACCAAATTTTTTTTTACATATCACCATAGATTTAGGTAGATGCAAAAGTGGATAGTTTTGCGTATGCGCTTAATATTAAGAAGAAATAAATGTAAATGCACGAATAAAACTTGAATATCTAATTATCTATTTTAACCCTCTATCTACTAAAAGTGCCGGCAGGTGTCACAAAATTCGCGGCCGTCGTAAATTTTTGTTTTCCTCAAAATGAAATGGAGGCCTGTAGTCAACTGTCATTTTGGTTCATTAGCGAACTCATTCTGGCGTTTCGTTTAGTTTGACAGATCAGTTTAGTGTGAAAATTCATAACTCGCAGGAAGAAAATTATTGTCTCCTACAAAAAAGCACACTGCTATAAGTGCCCTGAGGCACGATTCACCTTTTTTTACCTGCCAAAAGACGCAAATCACTTGGTGATGGTATTTTTTAGGTTTCTTACACCCTAAAGATACCAGAAAAATTCCCACCTATATTCCTCACTTTTAAAATTTTGACTGATAGAGGGTTAATTAATAATTATTTCGATGCAATTTTTTCTTCTTCGTTCCTTGTTTCTTTCTTTTCATTTTGGAGCACTCAGTTAAGTTTCACATTTCGTTTTACATACAACATATCAAGATATTAAGTTTTCAAAGCAGCCAACAGAAATTCGTGCTTTTTCGCCCAATTTTTTCATTCATTTGAATGAACCTTGCATCGGATGGTTAGGTCGTGGATGAAAATTTTATTTTCCTACAATGAATACACACACTGCGCTCGTTGCCATTGTTTATTTTTTTTTGTGGTTTATTGAATAAATTATACATGTCGTAATACCGCTACAATTGGCACACAGTAAAGAAAAGTGCCATGGATCTATTCGTCAGCCTGAATCATTTCTCATCAGAATAATTGTGACGTTTGCAATGAAATAACATGGTCTTTTGGCCATTGGAATAATAATGCCACACATATGAAAGTCAGAAATTGTACGTGTTGTAATATGTTAAAAATGACTTGCAAATACTTAAGTGTTTGGTTGCTGGTTACAGTTTTCTGTCGTCACACCGAATCTGACATCATTTTTCCAGCCCATTTTTTTGTTAAAAACATATTATAATATTGGAATTCGATTCAATATCGAAATTTAGACCTCTAATGCGATTGAAAACAAAAGAAAAAAAATAAACGCAACATGTGGTGTCCAATGTCATGAATTTACTGAACTGTGACGTTAAGATGGCACCATTCTTCGTTGGCCATTATTTGGTTGCTGTGAACATAGTGACGGCTAATGGGTTTTATGTGTGTTCTATTTTTCGGTCAAAGCGCATTTGTATGGGTAAATGATAATTCCACCGAGTGAGAATTTTCAAACAATTCAATTAAGATAAAATCAGTCAATGTCTATTACGGTCTATTGTCTTAGACAGTATACCATTTACTCACAGATCAAAATCTTATGTTTGGTTAAAACAATCGGAATACGTGATTGACAAAATGGATTCATGGTTTACATTGATCAGAGACGAAAATGATATGATGAATTTATTCTAGAGCACTTCTCACTGTATTTACGGCATTTTACGATGATAATTGACCAAATTTTTAGATAGATTTTGTCAAATTCACTGTTATTATTGATATCTTGATCTTGTTATGTTTTTTATCAGCTCATTTCTTCAAGCAATCAAAATAAATCCCATCGAAACAACTTATATTGGTAAAAAGAAAAACAATGCTCAAGTTGAATTAGCGGATACGGGGATATTCAAATTTATTACAGAAATGAATATACAAATTTATATTTGCTTTTTTTTATAAATTACTTCGATTTGGACGGACAGGTAATAATGTAAAGAAATAGAAATATATCCTTATGATGTGATCTTTGTGTGTATTTTTCTACAACAAAAAACAGGCATTCCAAATTACCAGAGTGATCCTTGGCCATTATATCCGTATGAAATGGAATTGTATGGTAAGAATTGATTGTTTGCTGTTTGTATGTATTCAACAGTGCTGGCTGGAGTTCGTTGCGATTGTTGTATTTGTTGTTGTAAATTTCCGTAGGCAACGAGTATGTTTCTATTCAATGGGCTGCGTTGTACGGCATACGATCTGGCGATGGCACGTGGTTGTGAAACCAAAATGGGCTGAGCAACACCATGAATTGAAAGTCCATTTTTACTCACGATCGCATTAAATCCACTGATGTCATTTGCCTCATAATCCACCTATGATTCACACACACATTTTTAAAGTGAGAGTGTAAAAAGATACTTAAATCAATTATTATTTACGGTACGAATCGAGCCATCAGGTTCAACGAGAGAATATTGCCCCTTGACAATGTCACCGTCACGTGTTTCCTGTTGTGACTTAACATCGCCGGTTAAATCATCCGATACGGCATAATTGTAGGTGTATGATGGATATGTCTAATGTATTTTATAATATGATTAATAAAATTAAAAATTATTTACAAGAATTTCAAAAACATAATCAATCAAAAACAGATAAAATTAATTCGACAGTTGTGACAATACGCACATTCACATATTCATCAAGGTTACGATTGGCAACCAAAAGTGGATTGGCCATCACGAATCCTACTACGAATCCAACGACAAATAAAACCTATTGTTGACGAAAAAGTAAAATTTTATAGAAATTACACTTTCGATTAAATAACACTATGTGTTTATTACTTTGATGAAATGCATTTTTGTAGATTGAGTTTTTTTTTTATTTCACTGTGAGTTTTTGAATATTTGTTGAGACTTAGTTGAAACTTGCAACTGAACTAATGTATTTTCAGATAATTCGGACGACTTTATATACAATTCTTGTCACGAGCTAATGTCTTTTCTAAAAGCCTTCGGTTTCGTTCTAAAATTTCATCTTACCTTCCAATTCCGTTACGCCAGATATTTTTGGGCAAATTAATGTAACCAGAACACAATGGACGCGCATAATGAACAATGAAAATTGTTCATATTATTTTTGCTAATTTACACCATTTTTGGTTTTAAATGATACAACAATCGCAATTTAATCAGTGAATATAGTATCAAATGTTAAACAAGCAGTAAACATGGTTGCATTCAAATAATACTCCCAATTCGACATGTTTCAGTTTTATTATATAATCGAGGTAATCTTCATTACAGTCGACGTTCGAAAATCTTAAGTCATTTGGTCATTTGTTATTCAGAGACTTTAGATTTGTGAATTCTTTAGATTTCTGCACGAACTATGTAAAATTGATAAGTAAAAAATGGCACGAAAAACCTACATTGTTGATGTTGTCACCAAAACAAATCAGTTCAAAAAATATAATATACTTAATTTTTTTTATGAAAATAATAAATTATGCTTCATTCCATGTGTTTTTTCAGAAGAATCTCAGCCCAGAAACGTCTTTAGTTTTCTAGAAGACTTTGATTTTCGAACGTCGGCTGTATTTGTATTTAAACAGTCGTCTGTCATTAAAGGAATTTCATTAGTTAAAAATGAGCAGTGAATGTTTACAGAATTCCATCTCATGGATTGCTTAACATGAATAAAGATAAAGAGATCGGTTAAGATAAAGTATTCAAAGCATCAATGCTTTTATTTAAATGAGTTGAAGTCAAGCTTTAACTACAGATGGCATTATAAAGCGATAGCTTTGAAAGCAACTGAAACGCTTCGAATTGCTTAACATTTCAAACGCGAAACCAGTGATACTCACCGGAATTTCATTTCAAATAATAATATTCTAGATAGAGAAAAACGGTTGGCAGCATATAACAATAGGGCAATAATTTATTTAAACAATATTAATTGGTGAACAACATTAAAATCTAAATTAAATTCTAAATAATAAATAAATTATTTTAGAAATAAAAACAAAATTGAAATGTCTTAATTTTGTGATATTGTTTTTTCTATCCATGACATGTAGTGGGAAATTCGAATGAACACATCGGGATGGTAACCCTTATTCGAACATCCTGACCCGAATGAGGTGATTCCCGCTAAGATGTAGGGACCATCCTTATGGAGTCGACAATTCAACGGTCCACCAGAGTCCCCAACACACGTTCCCCCTTTCCCATTTAACGCACCAGCGCACAAATGACCCTCATGTATATTTACATGTTCACCATAAACTTCTTGACATCTAATAAATCACATTTGGTCGATTAATCGCGATTAACGAAAGTTTTCAGTGCGATCTACATTGAAATTAATGTGCCCCGACAGTGATACGTGATTCATTTACTTGTGCGGTTTTTTTAAAACTTGTTTTTTCTCATTCTTTTTTTATTTTTATGACTGAAATGCACATATCACAGACGGACACACAAGAAATTAACCATACCTTTCATTATCGAAAATCAGCACTCTTGTTTTTATGAGTTTATCCGATAACTTTTCACCACCATCTTCGTAGCTCATTCCCCAACCTGTTGTAAATTGATTGAATTAGATTTCGATTTTCTTCGAATTTTTTTTTTATAAATTTATCATTCAAAGAACAATTGTAATGAAAATTGGTAATTTTACCTGTTGCATAACATTCGTGGTACGGTGGTTCCTTACATACGTTGAAATTTCGTATTTGGTGTATCAAGGAAAAAATTGAAATAGAGAGTGAGCGGAAGAGAGAAAGAGAGAGAGAGAAAAAATAATTAAAATGAGCTGAGTTGTCTTGAATTATAAACAAATTGCACACTTTTCTCTCTTTATATTATGCCGTGATTTTATCGACGATGTCTTCGATAAATGAATGAGCACGATCCGCATGATGAAGAGAAAGAAGATGAAAAATTGCGAGCTTACTTACCAATTTACTGTCCAAACCATCGTATAAACTGTCTGAACTTGAATACATTTTTTTCTCTTGATGCTTATCTTCATTATCAAAGCGCATAAATCTGTCATTTATTCGTCGTCTCCGAGCCGGTTGAATTTTTCTAAAAATAATACAAACGAAAAACAACATCGAAATAAACAATGCACAATAAAAACATTAAGACCGAGAATCTATTTACTTTCATCACAAAATTAAAACAATTGAAACTGTAAAGTTGATGTAAAATCATCTAAGCATAAGCATTTCTTTGTTTCGACTGTTTTCTTCATTCATTCAGTTCAAAAATTCATTTGACGGCTGACACATTTTCCCATTCGTTTTTTTTTTTTTTTCATTTTATATTAGATATATTTCTACTTTGATTTAATTTATTGTGGACACTGGGCATAGCATAGTAAAATAAACTTACTTGTTGATGCTGAATTTTCTATCTTCAATCACATTGTTAAAAAAATGTTCGTCGAGTAAATATGTAAATTGATTTTGTATTGGCAAGCAGATTTTATTGATAAATGTGTCCAATTTGACAGTTTCAGCTAACTTTAATAAAACTGGTTTTGTTGGTGGAAAAAGAGAGATAAACGATGAGGGTAATGAGTAATTGGTATGTGAGACTTGAGATGATACATACCGATGTCGTGATCATAATGTGAGTAATGATTGTGTGTGATGATTTTTTCGATTGAAATCCGTTGTTCATGGCCCGATTCAAAGTGTCGATTATTTTCACCTAAAACCGCTGTCCACAATGCCGGCAACGGCAAATTAAATATATCACTTCAGTGTCATGCGAAATGAGATAAACGATAATCGACGAATGAATATAATTATTTATAGATATTCTATCAAGAATATTACTTATTAATGCAATGTGCTGCAGAAATCACCCAAGAATTGTCAATAAGTACCCCACCACACCAATGACCGAGAAACCCGTAAATTGGATGTAGCTTGAAAATATAAAAAAAAAAATAAACAAATTAAAAAATCATTTCATGTTTGATTTTCCAAAATACTTTGCTCTTCTGTTTGCTGGGCCCAAATCAACAAATTTTTCATCCCCAATCTGGGAAATGTCACCTCCGATCATTTTTATGATTTCTCTACACTTACCACTTCTAATGAAACTTGCCAAGGAAATTCACCCTCGCTTGATGATGACCCACCAATTATTCTCGATGATCGACTACTATATAGATCGTAACGTGGCTCACGACGAAATATTTTCATTCCACAATCTGCTAAAAATGTATTGAGAATAAAAGTAGACTTGATATAGAAGACTGTAGGTTACTCACAGAAAAATTTGCGGATATTTTGAACCCAGAAATCGGTACAAAACCAAGCGAAATGATTTTTGGGTATAACTTAACCGAAAAATCGGTTGAGACTTAAAGTTTGAGAATTTTGATGAGACTTGAACACAGAACTGTCATTTTAAAACTCTGAAAGTACGTGAACACGGTAGAACGTACGATCACACGACTGTGTGCATCGCACACAATGCTTATATTTTCAATGTGCACGCACATTTACATAGAAGTTTGACATTTTAAATATTGGTTCTGAATTTTAAAAATTCAATTTTTCGGCAATTGTCAAACTTCTATGTAAATGTGCGTGCACATTGAAAATATGAACATTGTGTGCGATGTCGTGTGAGCGTACATACTACCGTGTTCACGTACTTTCAGAGTTTTAAAATGACAGCTCTGTGTTTAAGTCTCATCAAAATTCTCAAACTTTAAGTCTCAGCCGATTTTTCGGTTGAGTTATACCCAAAAATCATTCCGCTGGGTTTTGTACCGATTTCTGGGTTGAAAATATCCGTAAATTTTTCTGTGAGTAATAGAAAACACCCTATATCATTTTCAAACATATTTTGATAAGTCGCCAACGTGAAAATATGCTCAACAAACAATATGTTTGGCGGATAAAGTAAAATGTTCGTTTTTTTTTGCTTAAAAGAAAGTAAATGTTTGTCTTACCTTTGTTTTGTCTTTCTGCTTTTGATAAACCCTTGTACGCCAAAATAATTGAATATAAAACTAAAAAAGTCATCATCAGACCGTATCATAATGAAGACGAATTTAAATGGAAGAATTTAATCTCATTGATTGTTTTCTGCAATGAAAGTTTCCACATTTATAAAATATCTATATACAATTGAACTTTGGAAAAGTTAATTAAAATATTCCTAGGGTGATTAGTACCCTGCATGGCCTGCATATTAATAATTTCATACAAATGCGATTCATGTTGCACTAGAGCGTCAAATTTATGGGAAGTTTTAAAATCAAAAACTACTGAAACGACTGAACTTAGCCAATTGCTATGTTATCATTTTTTGAAATTCTGTGATGGTAACTGATTTCAAAATGTTGCCAAATTCCACTTAGATATTTTATTTTTGTTCAAGTGATTCATAATGAATAGAAAACGATATCAAACCGGGGGCTTTCCGACCACACATCAATCCTGGCGAAAGGCCTTCTAAATTAGGATTTTGCAAATTTCATGGAGTATGAGTCGACTTTCCATCACACTGAGGTGGATTTCGAACAATTGTCCGCCGTGAATCATCAGGCAATAGTTGAATATTGTTTTTCGTTTGTATCAAGTCTTTACACAAATGCTGTAAACATTAAAAACATAGCCATTCGATGTAAAAACCTTCACACACTCATAAAAGGATACAAGAAGCTTACTATTCAAAGCAGGGGCGCAAAATTCGCCCAACTTTTTCAAAAATTGACTTCTCTGAGAATCGGTTCTACTATATCTATCTAGAGATATAAATGCAGTCAAAATGTTTAAAAAAAAAATCAAAATGATTGCAATGTTATTTATAATTCAGATCGGCGATTTATTGAAAATAAAAAAAGCAGATTATATACGAAGGCAGAATGTATATCAAAGATACACTTTGTGGAAAAAAAATTAATATCCATTTTGAGTGCATGTTGATATCGATAAACAACCTCAGGCAGACGTTATGAACACATTTGTGCAATGTATTTGCCATATCATTAATACTTGTGATTGCGCTTACGTGTGCGTGTATATGTGGGCTTTTCATTCCCAATTCGAAATCGCTACATAAATGAAGTTTACAGTTTTTGTGACGACACCATAAATGGAAATCGTGTCTATATATCGTTTTGCCACCAATGTTGGAAACCGTTTTGATTGTGCAAAAAAAAAAAAAATAGTCTGTCCACATGCGCAAATTGAAAAGAAGAAAAAAAATGCTCGGAAGCATGAAATCTCACTTTCGTTTTTTCCGATGAACCTCTCTCATGTAAAATATTTTTTTCTCTCCATTCGATGTAAACACATAATTCTCATAGCAAGTGCGCTGTCAGAAAGAAACATGAACTGAAACAAGATATACTATAGTTTGATACATCTCACATGCCATCATGTGGCTAAGCATGATCCCATTTAAAATATCAACTTTTAAACAGACCACTAATGTGCGCTTCAGCAAAACGAATGAAGAAAAAAAAAGTGAATGCAAAAAAAAACACGAAATTTATGGCCATATACATTTAAAACATATATTTGGTGCATGGTAATCGGCCGAACGGCGGTGAAAGATGAAATAAAGGAAAAGAAGACAAGGCATATGCGATCGCATTAAAAAAAATAAATGACTAAAAAATTATGTTATGAGTACAATTTTATGGCGTGAATTTATTAATGGTCAATAATTTTCAATAATTATAGTAATTTACGTGATCTTTAGTATTATTTGATGTATGACGGTGCATTGTCTTTATTTCACTTTTGATACAATTAGTTTCAATCTTTTTTTTGTTTCTTTGTACTTTCTACATAAGGGTCAACACCTGTCAAAAATTTTCAAAGAAGAAACAATTATTGTTTAAATGTTTCAAATGTATGTATATGTATGCGAACAATTATGAAAAAAAATTAACTTTTGTTTTCAACAATGTCTTGTCCAATTATAAGCTCTTACTTTCTATAGGAAATGCTTTCTTTCCATATAAAATTCATATTGTTCACAAAATGAAAGATTTTTTTAAAAACGTTTTGAAGACTCCCCGAATTACGTTCACCGTATAGATAGAGAAAAAACGACATTTCAAGAAGATATATATTGTTTGATAAGCTTTTAAATCAAATTGTTCTGTTCTATATCATCTATTGTGCCCACTTGAAAATGAAGTAAAATATGATAAATATTCACACACATTTTTATCTCAAGCAATTATTTTTTACTATATATACAATATATTTCCATATGCTTTGCGTGACATTGGCTTTTTCTGTATCACTTTTTCCACCTTTATCTTTCTTTAGTTTTAAAAGTGCAACACGAAATGTGTCGACGATTTAGTTTATGTGTGTTGACTTAGTGATGTACTTTAATCACACAAATTGATGTGACAAAACACATGATCCCGGCTGAAACACAATGAGAAAAATAAGAGATTGTCTGTAACGATGTTTCTTTTTTTTCTTATTCTTTTTGAGTATCACACATTGACCAGAATATAAAATATCTAAGATAAGAAATCGACCATCTTCACAGTTGATCAAAATGACGAAACTATGAAAGAGAAACTTGGTGCATTTTTTTTTTTATTTTCACTTTTCAATCTCGATAAACGAAATTATTTTTTCTTGTTTTTCTGCACAAATAACAAGACCTAGAATCGAGCCACCGATAAATATATCTCCAAATTGATTCAATTCATTTCATTGGTCATCTAATTTACATTCCATTATTATGAGTTGTT
Organism: Contarinia nasturtii; assembly: GCF_009176525.2. NCBI lineage: Eukaryota > Metazoa > Arthropoda > Insecta > Diptera > Cecidomyiidae > Contarinia > Contarinia nasturtii. The sequence goes on along the minus strand of NW_022197436.1, from coordinate 2,112,629 downwards.
GCCGTTTGAAAAGAGAAGATATGAAATGATTCGCCAATTTTTAGTGACAAAGAGAAGAAAAAAAACCGTTGACATTTATCGCTTTCAATTAGCCAATATTTTCTTTTCACTATGACGGCAATTTTCTCGACTCGATTTTAAAGAACCGGGTAGACAAGCAATGGCAGTGCTTAAGTGTGTGCACACGTACAAAACTGTATAAAAGTCCATTTTAGTCATTTGTTGTGATTAATGAATCACGTTATTTTTTTTTCTTCTCTCTCTCTCTCTCTGCCCGCTGCAACAAACTCAATCAACTTGAATTGCATCGAATGCCTAGCAGTGTGTAATAGACGTGCGATTAATTGAAATGCGTACCATGTATCGTAATATCTTATTGATCAATAATCATCGATCGACACACTAATCACTCCATTAGATATTCTGCTCTCTTGCACTGTCTCCGTAGCTTTCAGCTTTTTATTGAATGGTGTTCGCGTTTTGTATATCTTGGATGTTTTAACGGATTATGATGTTGATGATGAAAACGATGGAAGCTTTGACAAGTGTTTACCACACGGCACCGAATATGTTTTTCGTTTTAATTTTTTTTTTCGGTTCACAATTATTTTATTTTTTTTCACTTTTTTGAATGGAAGTGTCTCTGGGATTCCAGATAAAATGAATACACAATATTTTATGCGCGAACAAGCACACGTTTTGACAATGTTCACGATTTTAAGCCACAAGACAAACTATTCTCATTTATCGACGACGAATAGACCGATGGACCAGCAGCGATGCCAACTCTACTTCTCTTCTTGCATTACTCTCTCTGTTGCTTTATTTGAATGATCTCCCACTTTACGTCGCTTCTAGTGACGACCGCAAGCACAGTCGACAAGCCACTCTATGCATAAGCCTCGTGCCAAACCGAAACAACATCGAATCTCGGCACGCCGCAGTTACAATGAAGTACAAGAAAATTTAAGGCAAACCAAATCATTTATTGTATTTAGTTTTTCAGTGAAATCAAATTGATCCGAATGGAAGGAAAGGGACACGGACACAGGCGAAAAGTCATTTTATACGACACAAAATGTAACATACACACGGTTCAGTCACTGATTGATGAATTTAAAGAGGAAACACAAGAAAAAAAAACGGCTTTGTGTTTTTGAGTTTCCATCCGATTTGTAAAACTTGACTTCTCTTAATCAACATTGACAAATGGTGTTTATGGCATTGGCAAGAGCGCCACCCTACATTGTAGTGAAAGTATCGTTGAATGATCGATTTTGTTTTATTCAAATGCCAAATGAAATATATATTCCGCACAGATGCTTTGCAGCCGGCAATTTTTTTTTAAATCTGTGATTTGATACTAATTAAACGAGCGATCGTAAACTAAATTCATAACTGTATAAAAATCCGAAGAAATTTAAGGTTCCTTTTTTAAAAATATATGTAAATTAACCGTTCTGCTGTTGAATCCACACAATTTCATATTTTTATCAATACTGACCGAATACGAAAGAAATTCCACGATAAAGTCTCGAAAGAAAGAGAATAGAAAAATATAAAAGTATCTCTCACTGCAATTAGTTTGCTTTAATTTCGTTTCAGATATTCCGCCTATAAAAACAAATAAGACAATCGAGTATTTTCTGTTCAAACATATATATGCATACGGTGTGCTGGCCAGCATTTGATTGCCCTTGTCTTTCATATGCGCTGTGAATATTTTAACGTCATTCTTTCTGAGTGTGCTTTTTTCTACGTTCCTCGCTTCGGTTTGTTTTTTCAGTGCACGTTATTTGTATATGTGTATGGAAACGATTCGTCTATCTCGCATGCTGTTTCCTTTCATTTTTTTCTCTCTCCCTTTTACATCTTGAACGATTATCGAAAATATATTTGAATGCAAAAACAAACACTTATTCTCTTGAGAGTAAAAGAGAATAGTAAAATAAATAAACGGGCTATCAATTATTTGTCGGACGAACTCAACAATTATCTTTGACGCTGATTAAAAACGTTTACACTGTCATTAAAACCCAAAAAAAATATACTTATGATTCAGATATAAGAATTGATGAAAATTATATTTCGGCATGCCGATTTGAATGGCCAACTGAATGAAAAACATATATTACATTCTTCCGTGATGCTGCCGTACTCTATGAGAAAAGCATTTTTTTTAAATAGAAATTGTCAATGAGTAAAATAAAGCCAGTACAATGAATGAATGAATTGATGAAAAAAAAACTAAACTGACTTGACTGACGCTATTTGATCAGCAATACTCAACGAACTTGGAATATGTACATGCACTTTCTTTAAACCGGTTTAAAAAAAAGGGAAAATTAAAACAGTAAATATTTATTTAGTCTTTTGTTGCTAGCCGTTTATATGGTTTGTTAGTTTGATTTTTTCGTTTGTGTTTCTATTTTGCTGCACATTTTTCCAACAATCTTTGATAAAACGTTGTCGTCGATTTTTCTACGTGTTATGTTTACATGCAGAAAACCAACAGTTTGTTTTTTCCTCTTTTTCTTTATAAAGATGTTATACGATTAGAATGGATTCGAGCTGTCTGCTCGATTGTTTGTTATAGAAACCTTTTTTACGTAATCCACGCTTATAATATTAATAGAATTGTAATATTTTCAATAACTAACAAATAAATTTGATTTTAATTGTGTCAACCAGATTTTTTTCTTCTTCTAAAGTTACATAAATTATGGGTTATTTATATCACAAATACATTTGAAAATTCATTCCACGAAAAGGCTTGAACATATGGAAATGAAGAGCCCAACCATACAGAAGTGTGTTAATTTTTTCTATAATAATTGCAAAGAGATATCTGCTGCTCCGAAGTCGAAAAGATTGGCGGCTGTGTATTCGATCGGGTAGAGTTTCATTGCAAATGATATTGTAAATAATTGTGATAAATTCAGTCTGTGATCAGATGGTGAGTAAAGAAAATTATCTACATGTTAATAACATTTAAATGAAGAAACATGCCTTCGAAAAATCCTATTATATTGGAAAAGTCTTTTTAATTAATCACAATAATTGCTTTAAATCGACTGCAGTCGATAAAAAGGTATCAATTTTAAGTACTTTCTTTGTATTATTTTCATTTTATTGTGAAAACGCTGTTGGACTAATTTAAATCGATGACTTTTGGAGTGGGCTGACTTTTCATATGTTCAAAAATTTTTTTATAGAATTGCAAACGGAAATGAAAGTTTAAGCTAAAATTCACATAAATAATCGTTTGATTCGATCAATTTTCACGGTTTTTATCTCTAATTTTAATTTCAAAGGGGATTTTCACTTGTAGAACATTTTAACAATTGGCATTATTAAACGTAGTTGCGTCATTGTAGATTAGAAATTGCGATGGTAACGCATATTTGGATCAGAATGATCCAATGGGCAAGCTCCATTCATACGTGCGCCCATATATAACTTCTATAAATGTTAATAGGTTTCAATAGAAGCTGGAAACGCAATTCATGTGTGTGTGTGTGAAAGAGAGAAAGCTTGCGTTGAAATGTGGATGAATGCATTGAAACTAATTTGAACATGCGTATGGATTTTGTATGAAGAAAAAGAGTTGAATGAATTTGTTGTTGTCAATGACGCTGACTTTCTCTCATATAAGAATCTTTGATCGACAATGTAGCGGTCAGTTCGTTGCAAACATTCTAACTATATAAATTGAAAAATTTCCCGTAATATTACACACGGTTTAAAAAGGTTCTATGCAAATTTATTTGTTACGCGTTTTGGATATTAACACAGATTTTTTTTTTCCTTCAGCTTTAAAATTACTTTACAATACAAATTATTCATCCATTCAATTAAAATCGATTTGTATCATAAATTGAGCAAGGGTATAATATAATTTCTTTTTTTGGTCCGTTTCATTTATTCAGTTGATAATTTTTTTTATTTCTCTATATCGACTCTGTTTCTAAATTGGCGGTATGTTTGTTTGTTTGTTTTTATTAACAATCGTTGCATATTAACCGTTTGATCGTGCATTTAGTGTATATTTCTTTCTCTATTTATTTCTGTCTGTTATTCAGCATTTGACTTTCACTTTCTATTAGTACGTGTTCTTTTTGTTCGTCGTTGATCAAGCTTTATCGTATACTAATAACTAGTAATTTTAATATCACGCACACACATAGTTCGGCCAAATACATTTTGAAAAGGAGTTGGTACCTTCATCGAAGAGAAGGCGGCAGTAACAACATCAGCGATAGCAAAAAAAACAATCCAAGTTCAAGAAGAAAAAAAAGAAGAAAAATAAGTGCAGAGATATATATAAAGATCGTTTAAAATCATCGAAAATGAAAGCATTCATTTATATGATAATTTGTCTGTCGTTCTGCTCTGAATTGATTCAGTGTGAGTATACTTAGCGGTGTGATCATTTTTGCATTCAAATACCATTAGATACTTTTTACCACTTATTGAGGTACTATAAATACTTTATCATTTTAATAGATACGATATGCGCTTCACTTTTTTTCTTGACGTCTTTTTTATTTTTTCTTGCTTTTTTTGTTGTATGCAGTCAGTTTATCGTGATTTATTTGAATTTTATAATGAATATTATATAATTAGAACAAAAAACTAAATTCTGCATACAGATTTCCAAATGAAAATAAGTGCTGTTAAACAGATCATTTCATTTTTTCATTCATTCTTTTTTTTATTTGGAATTTTTCTTTATCAATTACCCTATCGTTACTCAATTGAACAGACAATATATTTAGCTGTCGTCATCTGGATATCGTCAGCAGATGATACGAAGTGAAAACAATAGAATATTGTTTTCACTTCGCATCATCTGCTGACGGCATCCAGATGAGCTGAAATATCCAGATGACGGTAGCTAAATATATTGTCTGCAATTGAATAAATGAGATAAAGTTATAAGTTCCGATCGAAATAAAAAATGAACTCTATTACTTTCAACAGCAATTTGATAATAATGATGGATAAATAATTTTCGACATTCAAATAGAGAAAGCTTTATTCACAAGACAAGACAAGACATGTAAAATACGTTAAAGCAGTTAAAATTACAAATAACTAAACATTGCACATGTTATCATTTGCTTTAGAAAGGAAAGAAAATCTTTACATTTATCGTTTAGTTGAATTGAATTGAATTTTACGTCATTTTAAACAGAGCGAATGAAACAATCAATAAACATATGTAAACTATTTTTTTATTTAGTGTCAAATGAGTCATTTGATATGAATTACTAAATTTTAAATGACTTTGTCCTGCGTTCACATTAATCTACCGAATGGACCCATTTTTTCACGTTACATTTCTGTTTGTTGAGTAGCAAAATTTGTTGCTTTTTTTTTGAGTACACAGAAAGAAAAAATGTGTATTTTTAATTCAATTTTGGTAGATTTAATCTAAAATCAACCAACAAGGAATTAAATTTATCATTTTTGACATCTCTGAGGCATATTTTTCAAAAGTGACTATTTGTTGAATAAGTTTTACCAACTGTTTCATTACATTTACCAACTTTTCGAAACCACAGATGACGCTAGCCCATGAATTTGGTGAATGTAATGAAGCAATTGGTAAAACTTATTAAACTGATAGTCTCTTTTGAAAAATATGCCTCAGAGATGTCAAAAATGTAAATGATTTTATATTAAATCTACCAAAATTGAATTAAAAATACCACATTTTTTCTTTCTGTGTAGCACTCGAAACAGTCAGTCTTAAAATCAGCAAACATTTTCCGATAAGAAAAGAGCAAAAAAAAACTCATTATCGCTTCTCAAGCCATCTTGTTTCCTGAATATACATACTACGGTTCGTGAGACTTTGTAATACACACAGTATATTCAGGAAATGAGATGGCGCGAGAAGCGTAAATGAGTTTTTTTTGCTCTTGCCATCACCGTATGGATAAAATGAAGAAGACAATTTGCTAGGAAGATAATTATTATACATTTTTGAAACATAAAATTAAATTTCAATTTCCGGTTTGAAAATTGAATGGGTAAGGGTAATGGGTAATGTTTGACCTCCCAACATTCTTTAAAAAAATACCAATACAAGACGGTGAATTAAAATAAATGAGATACTAACTCGCGTTTAAAATAAATCTGATACTTGAAAAATATTGAAAATAAAAGTGGTATCACATTTATTTATTATGTCGTTCAAGTATCAAATTTATTTTCAATTCTGGCTAGTATCTCATTTATTTTAACTCATTTGTGCATTATACCGAGTCTCCGAGATTTTCAAATATACAAATACACCAAGTACACTTTGAGAAAAACAAAATAAAAACAAGTAAAAAATACATGAAAAGGAAATTCTATTATTTTTAAAAATTTGTTTCACATCAAACCAAAAAAGAATCTTCGCTCGGTATATTTCATCGGAAAACTTGTGCAATTCCACAAAAGTACACGCAAATCAACTTTCGGTTATAAAAATGGGTGGGAATGCATAACATTAGCATGTGAATGTAAAAAAGTTAAGGGTTGAAAGACATCTACCCCCTTATTTCTTTTTCATTCTTTAACTTATTTCTATTTGTACACATGTTCTTTTGTATAAGAAAAAAAGTCTCATTAGTTTTTTTTTCTTCTGTGAACGTATGTAAACAGGTGTTTTTCCACACTATTCAATACTTTTATGTATCCAAACATACACAATTCAATTACAAAAGAGAAAAAAACAGCACAATGAAGGGACAAAAACGAAACAGAAAAGGTGCAAAATCACTCAAAATCTATTTATTGTTATCGCTAATAACATTGGGATTACATACACTTCAACGTAAGAGTTCGAAGAAAATCGAAAATGTGTTGGCGTCATTCATAATATATTCTCTGTTTGGTTAAGTAAAAAAAGCACCAACCGTTGATTGATAGATAGCATCTTTCATTTTCCACTGAAAGGCTCATTGAATAAAGAACCAATTTATGTATATACATGTGGAAGTCATGTCTACTTTTAATCACTCTTCCAAAACTGACACGCAAAAAAGCACATCGCCATACATGTAATGATAAAACGATACGATACTTGAACTTTGAAGCTTTACAAAGGTTACAGAGATGACAAAGAGGCAACCCTTTCAAACTATTAACCCAAAAAATTCTTTGAATTGAATCGATTAAAAGAAATCTATCAATTCTATTCTTCGAAATGTTACACAAAACACTTTAATCGACTTACTTATATACAATGCATACAACACCAAATATTTCACACTTCTGCAAACTTTAATCACGAAAATGAAAGAAAATAAAAATATAAATTTGAATGTGTAAAAGAAAAACAGTCTATGTATTTCAGATAGATATCCATCCGAGATATTTTAGAATATCTGGATATTCAACGCAACTGCACAGCGCCAGAGCTGTGTGCGTCGCAAATAGAATCTACGGTATGTCGCGACGTATATGTGTATCAAGTGCCGCACGTACACAGTCACACTGTGTCTGTATTTTACGTGTAGCGACATACCGTAGATTCTACGTGCGACACACACAGCTCTGGCTCTGTGCAGCTGCGTTAAATATCCAGATATTCTAAAATATCTCGGATGGATATCTATCTGAAATACATAGACTGAAGAAAAAAAGCTAAATTGTAAGTTTTATTGAGTGAAAAAGTTGTAGTCCATACAATTCAAACGGAATTATGGCATATAATTCGTATGCAAATCATAGATTTCTTGAAAATGATAAACAAAGCAAGTCTTTGGCTGCGAAATTTCACAACTTTATATTTGTTGAGGTACAATGCATTATTTTGGACCTTTCTTTTTTTTCCCATTTCGAGTGATGGGCGTGTTTCATTTGAAAATGTCTGTTGTTGTTATAAATTCGAAATTCACACCGCACAAATCTTTTCTTAAATGAATTTCCTCCACATCGATTTCTTCCTACCGTTGTAGGTTCGTGCTTGAGCTATGGACACAGTTGTTGGGGTGCTCATGGAAAAAAGCGTTCCGGCCGCATTGAATCTGATGATCCACAACAGAATGATCGTTGGGCCCTATTCAAACTAATTCAAGATGAGGTATGCCATATCAGTTTTATGTTTTTTTCTTTCTAAATTTGAATTGTTTTCTTTTTCTTATTAAAATCATCGCAGAATGACAAGGTTTATGGTAAAGATAATATTGCAAAAGTACAAGTTGATGATTCGTTGGAATATAATGAGTAAGTACAATTTTCCGAAATGTTTGTTAAAATAATTAAATTGATAAAAGAAAACAAATTTAATTGAATTTCAGCAAAAGAGATCCAAGTAATTTTTTGAACGCATTGAGAAAACGGAACATTCCTTTAATTATATTGAATACAGTTGATGATGTCGGTTTGCCGCAAAAAATTCAAAAATTTGAAACATCCACCGTTGCACGGAAACGTAGGTCTTATACAGGGCAAACTGATGCAGCTCCCATACAAACATCCGGTGGAATCAACATCACAACAAACAAACCAAGCGATTCAGCGTCATTTGAACACAAACATTTTTCCTCTTAAATTTTATTTTTATTCGTAAAATCGATGAATAATAATTCTCACAATTATAATTTGATGATTTTTCTAGTTTTCTTTCCATTTTGTTTAGTTCCATTGAATAAAAGAAATAATGAATAAAATTGAATATGTTCGAATAAAAACAAGACTTTTATAGATAGTCGAGTTTTTACTCCTGTCCATTCAATTATGCTTAGTGCACACTCTTGTTTAATTTATTATCACAAAAAAATAAAATAAAAGCAAAACAAATAAAAAATTGACTTGAAATTGTCTTTAGAATAAACGGTATCTATGACTAAGAATCTATTTATTACTATCACATTCATTTTTTTAAATCATTTCCTCTAACTAATTATGTATCTAATATGTGTATATATAAAGTTGTTTCATGCAAAACCAACAAATTGATAATATTCAAACATTTAATTAAACGATTTCATCGAATAGAGAAAGATGTGTCATGAATGTGTATTAAGGCATGAAAGAATCGAATAAAAACTGTTCCAAAAAAATCACGAAAAATAGAAATAAATAAAATATCAAGCACCAAATGTCGCATTAAGTCTTTGACGTGATTATTCTGTATTAAAAGAACGTCATGCATCCCTATTAGAAAAATGTCTCTCTGTGATTTGGCACTTAATATTATACGTCAATTGGATAATTTGATGCAATCAGCAAAACATGTATCTGTAGCTCTAAATTTAGCTTTCTTTGTTGATTTTTCGTGTTATGTGCGCACTGTTTAATTTTTCTTTTGATTTTTTTACATTTTATTTTCAAAAAAATTCCGTCGTCAAGCTATTTTGAGTGAACAATGCAATTAAACGCTAAATTACTACTGATTAGTCTTAGTGTTGTTGGAATTGTCAGAGCGACCGAAGAATTAAGTGCAAGCACCGACGATGACACCGAAATTTTCCGTAATTTGGTGCGCCCATTTCGCATGGAAAAATTAAACTTGATTTGGGTTAAAGCGCAACAGGTAAAAAACACACAAATTTTCGTCTCTGTCACTTAAAAAAATCTATTTTTAGCGTCTCACTGAGCCAAAGCTGCAATCTTTGTATACACAAATGAAAACACAAGATAAAGAAGAAATTCAGTACAAACAAAATAGCAAAGACAACGATAAAGATGGTTCACAGGCAGCAAAACTTCGAAAAAAATTGATTGGCATTATGAGAGCATATAATCTATTGGAATATGGCGATCATGATAAAAATATCAAACCAGGAAAATACGATAAACATTATGATAATAATAAAGTTAGCACATTTAAGGATAAAAAATTGAACAAATTATGGAACAAAGCCGAAATGGCCGGATTTACTGTCGACGAACTGAATGAATTGAAAAAAGAATTTTCACACTACGATGAAAAGGTTGAAATGTATTATAAATTGCTCGATAATATTGATGAAACAATCAAAAAGCGATATGAAAGTAAGTTAACTTACTCAAAATGTTTCCATATTCGTTACAAATTCCAAATTTGGTGGAAATTAATTTGTCGGCTTTGTTCTTTGTGATTTAAAAAAAAACTTTCTTTCCAGATACGGTTAATCAAGATGAATTAGACTTTTTCAATGAGGTTGTTGAAGAAGAAGTTAAAGATGATCACAGAGAATACGTGGATAATGCAAATAAATTGCGTGATAAACACCGTGATTTGAAAGACACATATGATCGATTGGAACAGAAAACGGCCCAAGGACGGAACCGTGATCAGTTTATCGATCCAAAAGTAATACATCTTTGGAATACTGCACTTCAGAGCAACTTTACAGCTAGTGAATTGGCCGCATTAAAGGTTCGGTTACTTTTTACGGCCCATTTACCATATTGTATATATTTATATTAACTCATTACATTTTTACCACTTCAGGAAGAGTTATTCCATTTTGAAACGAAGTTGTTAAAACTAAGTCATTTATATGCTGAGCAGGCTTTAGGAAATGAAAAATTGAAGGTTCATATAGCATTCAAAATTCAATGTTTACAATCCAAAAAATATATCTTCTTATTGTTTTTTTATTTTTCAGAATAAAAAAGATAAAAAAGCAACCGAGAAAAACGATCACATGGAAAAAAATATTAAAAAACACGCTAGAAAAGTAGAAAAGTTACAAGAAAGTATTGAAAAGCAAGTGTATCGACACTCTGAACTATGAGAATTGTGAACCAGAAAAACACCAAATAAATTGAATACCTACATTAACTGATTGCATTTTTAATTATTCCCCCTGTGAAAAAACGGACTTGTGAAACCAGAAGATTACGGATCAAAGGAAATAAAAGAAATGTTATATTTGATTTAGCATCTTTATTCGAATGATAATCTATACATCATTTATCAATATATCATATATGACCAAAAAGGAGAAAAATAATAATAATCATAATAATCGTGTGAAATGAAGAGCTCAGAAGCAGAAGAAGATTGATTTCACTAAATAATCAGATAATTCCTCTGATACCTTCAATTTGTATATAACTGCACAGAGTGCTGACTCAAGCGGCATTCTCATATTATTTATGTTTATTATTACTATTAATATTAATAATGAATATTAACAAGTAAACATCAGCGAATGCACATTGCTGTGTATATTCCATTTTTTTTTTATTTAAATATGCCCTTATCTCATGAATTTATGCATCTTGATTTTTATTTGTTATCTGTATATAATATTCCGATTTAGCGGGATGTTATTCATTGGTGCGTATTTTGTCTGTCTCTAGGTTTGCCCGCCTGATCACATGTCGCCTCATGTTCGTACATTGTCAATCGAAGAAATGTGTGTGTGTGTGTTTTTTTTTGTTAATTCGTTTTTATTTTAATTTAATTTTTAATTCGCATGAACTAGAAATTAAAAATTCGAAATCGCTCAATTGTATTCTTTTTAATTTAATTCGATTTTGGGTTGTTTTCTTTGCCATCGGTTTAAACATATATATATATATTAAATCATTTGAAGATATTTGTTGTTCGTGTTGAATATTTCTTTTGGTTTTTTTTTCTCTTTTGTTCAAATCAATTCTGTATATATAATTTTTGGAAAACAAAACAAGAAGTTATCAATTGCTATATTTTTTCTTCTTTTTGTTGTTGTTGTTGTTGTAGGTAATATATTTCATCTATTAAACTCTAAGCTAAGAATGCTTTTTTGGGTGGAATATAAGAGTTAATAATTATTTGAGATTATTTAAAAATGTAAACGGCACTAAATTTGATAAAACATTTTTTTTCTTTTTTGTTGTTGCTGTTCTTTTTTTTAATATTTTCATGCGGTTTTTTTTCTCTATCGTTTGTTTTGCGGTGAGCGGCCTAGCATTTTTGTTAAATATCATTTCTTCTCGTGTTCGCCTTGAATTTTCTTAAGCTTTAACAATATAAGTGAAAAAGACTTGTTTAATTCACGAAACTAATTGGCTAGTTTGTCCATTTTGACCATCCTTGTTGATTCTGGTGAAAAGGAAGAAAATTATAATAAAATTTATTAGTCATTTCAAAGCCATCCCAGAACTCTATTTTAATTGTTTGTTTTAGTTATTAGATTCATAAAAATAAAACACTGCGCAAATGAAACAAAAACTGATTTATTTACTCACATGTTTTTCATGATCCCATAAATCTTGCCCGATTTCAGGTTGAGCCATTTGTGAATAATGCATTGATGGCATCATCGGTGGTTGATTCTGTGGTAACATGGAGTTGTAGTAATCCATGGGAACCTATCATCAAAGTAAATAGATTTTTTGTTTAGATTCGATTCGCTGGAAATCTAATGCCACAAAATTGAATGAAATAATACGAACTTGATATTGATCTTGTAGATGCAAGTCATCATTGTAGGGATTTCTAGCCGAAAGAGGATACTGCATCCAGTGTTGTGGTGGTTGTTGATCTGAAGAAAAATAAAACATACATGAATATGATGCTGAAGATCCAATGATTTTGAGTTGCAACAAGCAACAGTTATTACTTACCAGTTGAAAGTTGTGAATGTGGTTGTGATGGTTGAGATTGTGGTTGTTGTTGTTGTTCTAGATGTTTTAAAATAAACGAAGTTTTCAATCAATTAATTAAATAACTCATTCGATTCAAAATTGTAAATCTGTCAGATATTTACCCAACCAAGGTGGCAGTGAGTGTTGGTTCATGTTATCCACATTTTCCAAATTGGCATTGAGACCACCGATGTTGACATTATGCTTCCATGAAGCTCTCTCTGTACCGATTGGACGTGGCATGCGTCGGTTATCATCGGGTTGTAAAACGTTTTTATTGTTTGTGGATGCTTGCGAATTATTGTTACCATTCGGTGACATCGATGACGTTGAATTCATTGGCATTACAAGATTTGTATGTTCCAAATTGAAGGTGTCATTTGGTGATGTATGCGTTGAATGAGTATATTCCGTAAACATGCGACCATTGTTTGCAGTTGGTTGAGATTGTGGCCGACCCGGTGCTCGATTATAAAATGGAGTCGCATTGCCTGTATTCTGATTTGTGAATGGTATTTTCTGATACGGATTATAATTGGCATTCATCGATTGATTTGGATTTTGTGAAAACATATTATTACGACCAAACTGTTGTTGTGTCGGATTATTTTTCACCACATTTGCTCCTAAAAAAATTACAGATTTTTTTTTTATTAATTCTAAATCTCTTTATGAATGTTTGAATTTTTAGTATTTACCCATTGATGAAAAGACAGACGCACGTGGATTCAAACGTGACATTGACATTTGATTTGTATTCATTCCTTGTTGATAGGATTGAATTGCATCCACATTGGAATAGTTCATGTTACGATACGGTGGATCATAGCAATTCTGATTCGATTTTGTGTCCATGTTCATTGAATCCATTGGGACCTGAATGTGAAAAACACAATTATATTCGAAATTCTTTTATTTTGTGTTATAAATTACTCACCATCATTCGAAGTTGAGATTGTGATAGCGGTCTTGACGACATGTCTTGGGATGATGATAGTGATTGCATCGATGGTGGTCGAATAATTGGTGGTGGAAATGAATCACTTGTATTTCCATATACTGATGTATTTGGTTTTATCGACGATTGCGATGTGGCAATATTTAGTTGTGAACCAATTGGTGGTGGTAGTTTGGCCGGTGCTGTGCCAATCGGTGAAATATGAGGTGCGATTTGTGGCTTATCCAAATCAGCAATGACCGAATCTTTTTCAATTAATTTATCACTTCTTGACATATCGTCCGTTTCCAATTTCAATACATCACGTTTTGGTATTGAGTCCAATTGATCAGTCGCTTCATTTGTATTAAAATCGATGATCTTTTGCGATGATGTTTGATCGTTTGATGATTTTTGATCTAAATCCTTTGTGGATTTTTCATCATTTTTCGAAAGTTTTGCATTTTTCGAATTAACCGGTGAATTCAGATTTGCTCCACGATATCCAGGCGCTTTCGATGCATCGGCTTTTGGAAGTGTATCACTTTCCAGATATTTTTCAGCAGTTCGTCCAATATAAGCGGATGGTTTCTTTTCCCATTCACCAGCAAACAATGAATATTCATGTGATTGTGAATTTGGTATAATTGGCAATTGAACACCGCTAGTTTTATGCCGTTGATTTTGCAACGTTTTTACATCGGTCGATGGTGGTGGCTGAATTGTGGTTGCTTCGAGTGGAGCAATTGATTTATCCATCGGTACATCTCTGTATACGCTGTTTCTATCATGACGATTAGCCATTGAATTGGGTATAGTTGATGTTACAACCGTATCGGTAATTGTATTCGAGTAGCTAGATGCCGATGTCGTTTTAATAGTTTTATCCATATTGCTTACGTTTGTAAAGACATTTGTTGCGGAGAATGGTGGATTGGAGACAATATGCTTTGGAGACAAATGAATTTGACTATTTTCACTGGATACAATTGGCTTAATATCGGATGCCACTTTTGCAGCAAACGTTCCAAATGCTTCGGATGTTGAATTTTTAATGGTATTTTTCAATGCAGTTAAACCACTATGATCAACGGTCGATGTTGCAATTTTAGTCGATTGAAATGGTTCGGATTTTTTGAATACAGTCGCATCATTCAAAGCTATGTTACGTGTTGCATTCGTTGTGGTTCGAACTTGAGCTACCGCAGCATTTTTATTGTTGTTGATGACGTTACTGCTGCATATAGTAATATTATTACTGCTGGTAGTGCTGTTAGTCACGCTAGTTGTATTGCTGCTATGAAGAGCTCGAATCTATGTAAAATAAAAAGAAAATCGTTACTATTTAATTTCGACAATAAGTCATACATTGTCTCAAGTGTATGAGTTTGGAGACTTTTTATGTGAATCTCAATCGTCTGCGCCACCTTTAATAACACCGTCGAACAACAGGTCTGTGCATCTATTACTGTTGTTTTTTTTTTCTTCTTTTATTCGCTTAATTCATTACGCTACAGAGGCACAAACGGTTAAGACTCACATTTTGATTCTTCATAGTGTACTCCGATTGGATTGCTTATAATATACATTATACTTACGGTAGTGCTCATTGAGTTAATAACGGTAGACACGGGCTTGGAAATGGCTTTTGGTCCATTTGCGCTGCTTGTAGCTGTGCTCGTTATGGGTTGTGTTGTTGTTTGGGTCACCGTTTTTTCGACAACATTTGACGGTGGTACTGGTCGAGCAGTGCTTGTAACTTTTGGTAGCATTTGAAGAATATCAGTTTCTGGATCTTTAACCAGTGATCCAATCAACGATGAAGCCAGTTTTGTCGCATCGTTGGTACCTTTGATTGTGATCATGCGATCATTTTGGGATTTTCCCTGTTTTTCGACTTCGATGTGTGCACCGGTTGCAGCACGAATGGCATTTATATTACTACCAGCTCGTCCAATAACACGTGAAATTGCATACGTTGGAATAATGATCTTCTTAACGGCTGTATCAGTTGCCGGATGTTGTTGAGTTGAACTTTTGCGACTCACTTCTTTCCAGCCTTCGTCTCGTTTTGGTGTATGTGTTGTATTCGCTTTGGTTGTAGCCATTTTGTTCAAATTATCGTGCTGTGCCGTTGCTTTATTGTTCTTGTTTCGTATCGAATTAAAATAGGAAATTTCACCATCGCTAGCATCATTATGATGTGGCTGTGATACTGTTGCGTTTCGGGTGGTTTTGTGGTGTAATGCCGTCACAACTGGTTCATGTGAATTTAATTTCAAATGGTTGTCGCTTTTGTCATTTGTTTCATTCTTATTGTTGTCCGTATGATTTTCGGCTTTGCTATTCAATCGATCCTTGTCTTTTGATCCTCGATTGTTGTTACTGTTGCTGTTATGAGTGGTATTTGTTGGCGGTTCCCTTTCGTTGGAATCATTTTGTATGGTGTTTCGATGTTTCCCATCTTTCTCTTTGTGATGATGGGTATTTTTATTGTTATTGTCGCTACTGTTGTCATTATTTGAAAGATTTTTATGTTCAGTGGCGTGATTTTTATCATTATTATTTTGCTGTTTGTTTGGCTTTGTCGTGGTGGTGGTAGTGGTTGTGGTATTGACATTGGTCGTCGCCATGGCTGACGTTGTCTCTTTATCTTCATCAGATTCTTGGGTTCGATTTGGGCTTTTATTTTTCTTCGATTGATTGATGTTCTTATCTTTTCCTTTTTGATTTTTCTTATTGATCTCGGTTGTACCAACTTCAGACTTAATGTTAGTGCTTTTGTTGTTGTTGTTGTTGTTGTTGTTGACATTTTCATTTGATTTATTTGTTGTGGCATTGTTAGTTTTATTATCAGCACTGGAATATGATCCTTGACTGTGTACATCTATACCTGAATCGGTTTCCTCCTTGCTATCGCTAGCCGATTGACTTTTCTTTTTATTATTGTTGCAATTACTACTAACACCGTTGCTGCCATTGCTCTCTTTCTCTGACAATTGTTCGGATTCCATAAGTTTACGCTTTTCTTCTTTTTTCTCCATTTTCTTTTTCTTTTTTCGTTCGCGTCGTCGGGCCGCGGCCGCTTTACGATTTTCCTCACGATTTTTCTCCATATCAAGTTCTTCTAATAAAATAGACGCATTTTTATTTGCCTTCACCGCCTGTGCCTCTTTGGCAGCCCTAATTGTTTTCACACAATCCTTGCATTTATCGGAAAGCTCTTTGTCACTTACAGTTCCGATGTATCTAGTCATTTCTTGATCGGATGGAAATTGTGTTACATGGTTTACCATAAATTCAACAACTTTGGTGTGACCCTTTCGAAAAGCGGCCATAAGACATGACACTCGACGATTATCTTGTGAATCAATGTCGGCATTATGGTTCTTAAGAATTTTCACCACAGACAAATGGCCACCGTTTGCAGCCAGCCATAATGGTGAATTTCCTTTTTTATTTTTCACTTCAACAGCAGCTCCACGTTGCAATAATAAGTCGACAAATTTCAGATGTCCCTTATCGGCAGCAATCGTAAGTGCTGTATCACGTGATGATGGAACTGGTGTCGCATTTACATCGGCTCCTTTGTCCAATAATACACGACCTACCTCAATATAACCACCTGATGCGGCCTCCATTAATGGTGTCAAACCGGTTTTGGCTCGGTGTTCGACATTCGCTTTTCGATCGAGTAATAAACTCACCACCTCATGTCTACCTTGGAAGCAGGCAAGTGTTAACGCTGTATTACGATTTGTTTCAATTTGAGCATTAATATCGGAACCCATATCAAGGAGTAGCTTTACGGCGGCCGTATGACCATTCATTGCCGCAAGCATTAAGGGTGAAATGCCCAGTTTGCTGCCGGTACGTGAATTTATTTCGGCACCATGATTCAATAGCAGTCGAATTATATTCACATAACCACCACTGGCAGCTAAACTAAGTGGCGTGTAATCGGATACATTTCGATGTTCTTTATTTGCTCCAACTCGTAGCAATATCTCCACAACTTCATATCGACCACCGGAACATGCCAAAGACAACGGTGTGTCTTTCGTTCGTTCGGATTGTGCTTCCAATTCGGCACCATTGTTTAGGAGAATGTTGACCACTTTTTCGTGGCCAGCCGTTGCTGCCAATATCAATGGTGTAAATCCTTTTTTGTCACGGTGCTCGATATTTGCGTCACGCTGCAACAATAAATCAACTAAATCTTCATGACCGCCGGCACAGGCAAGCGTCAATGCAGTATCGTGATTTGAATCGGTTTCGGAATCAATGTCTATGGTTTTATCCGCCTGTGAACAATGATAAAAAATAAAATAAAATAAAAAATTAATAAAAATAACTCTCATTTAAGAAAATACGTTGCTGAGAGCAATAACATACCAAAGTAGATTGAGTAGTGATTCCAAGCTGTTGTAAAGCTGTATTTGTATTTGTATTTGGAACAGATGCTTGACGTCCTGACGATTTTCGATCTCTTCGTGATTTTTCCGTGACCTTTTTTATCTTATGTTGAGATGCTGCTGGTGTTGCGCAGGTTTGATCTTGTGCACTTGTACATAGGTTATTTGTTGTGGAGATATTATTTTGGGTTTGCAGTTGAAGTGTTTGCGGTTGCTGAATATTATTGTTAACTGATGTTTCTTGATCTTGTTGACATATATTTTGAGAGGGAATTGCTTGAAAATGGGCATTCGGCGGCAAAGGATTCTGTTGTTGTTGCTGTTGCTGTTGTTGTTGTTGAAGTTGTGATTGTTTCACCTGGATTTGTTGATCCAAATTCGGTGGCATCACACCATGATTGATTACATTTGCGTTTGCGTATCGATAATGGTTCTACAAATAATAATCAAAAGTAAAATGAAATGTTACGTTGAATTCTCAATTTCATACAAAACTTACGGATTGATTGATGGTTGTTAACACAGCTTGGGATTGTGACTGAGTTCCAGTTTGTTGAACATTTGGCAATTGAAACAGCAGTTGAAGCGATTGCGAAGTTTGCTGAAATTAAAAAAAATATATATTTTTGTTAGATATGTATACCAATGTTTGTTCCAACTAAAAGTTGTTTGGAGCCGTCTAAGTCATAATTGAAAAATAAATTTAAAAAATTGACTTACAAAGTTGTTTTGGTCATGTTCGGCGGTCGATTCGGCCATAGGTTGCGTCGATGTTGGTGAGGTAGGCGCCTGAAATTGCGGTTGAATTGTTTGCAAATCCAATTTTGGTTGTTTTTGCATGTCAACCAATGGAACCGATGGCATTTGATCTTGCTGTTGATTCTATCGTGAAGAATATTTTTTGAATTAAACAAATTTCTATAGCAAATTGCTAGATTATAGTCAAGTGGTACCTGAAGTTGACTAAGCAATTGGAATTGTTCAACGCAAAATTGCTGTTGTAATTGCTGGTGTAGCTGTTGTTCAATCTGGCACATTTGATGGTCCAATTGTTGTTCTTCATTTGGAGTTACTTTGCCGGTCGGTGCTGTAATTTCGATTCAATTCATGAGCAACTATCTAATAGAAAAATTCGACCAAAAGTCAGTTACCTGTTGTTGTCCAACGCATTTTGCAGGCGGAATTCAAGCCAATGTAATTTGCATATTCGGTGTATTCATTGAAATTCGCAGTTACTTCCTGGAAATATAAGAAATTTTAACGTTAATGGTCATTTTCGTGTCAAATAGAATGTAGCATAATGTTGATAAATGTTGCTATATATTTTAATTTGGAATCGTGTTAAGTACCTGTAACGTTACCGGCCAGTCATTGACACTATGTAAAACGTTTAACACATCAATATCATCAGCCCAATCATAATTGCAGTTAGTTTCACGCGTACGTTGTTGTAGTGCATCGGTATTAAAGACGTCCATCGAACTCTCTATATCTGGATAAACATCCTTATTATCACTTTCTTCAACCGAAAACATACTCAAATCATCTGCCTGATCACCGAAATCTATAAATACATTTGATGGAACACCATTTTAAAAATAAATATTCAAACATGATTATAATAAAGTGATTTGATCATACTCTTCAACTGTGTAGAGTCTGGCTGTTCGGAGTTGGAATTTGATTTGGAGTCAACAGAATTAGTATGTGCTGAACACGGTTTTTCATGGATTACAAATTCTGGCATTTGATTTGCATTTAGTTCGGATCGAATTACTTCGAAGAAAATACGTGAAATATCAGCGATATCTGGAGCTAATGTGATAAAGATAGATCGCATTGAATAATATGTCATGGCAGCACACATTTTATGAATTTGTTCCTAAGAGTGAATTGTTCTTACTTGTCGATGTGGTTGGCGAATTTGTCTTCGGTTGCGTTGCATCGTCTGAAGCATTTTTGGAATGTGCTTCCGATATTGCTTTTGGTCGATCAACCAACAATTTCTGTGCAAATTTCTGCAACGGATGATTTGGGATTTGAGCTACCAATTGTAAGATATTTTCGTTCGGTGCAATTTGTTCGGTTGTATCGTCTTCAGAGATAAGGGCATGATTTCGAAATTGATCGCCTAATGATACAAAATAAGGAGAATACAAATTTTTAACATTCAATTACCGACAGATTATGATGAAACTAAGCTTGGACTCTTTAATAAAGTAGAAATAGCTCTGAAAAATTCACATGACAAAACTTAAAGTAATCTCTGTAAAATGACTACTTCAAGTTTTGCTATGTTTATTCATTAAGAGTAGAGCCATTTAGATAGAAGTACTAAGAAGTATGGACAGAGTATTGCTCAGCGCTGCCGCCATCCACAGCATATTAAAATATCTTGGTGAGAATGTGTCGTCCGCCGCATGCGAATGTACGACGCATTCTCAGCAAGATATTTTAATATGCTGTGGATGGCAGCAGCGCTGAGCTCTGCTCATGGAAACATCTCTTACAGTAAAAATGAGATAGTTTATAAATAATATGGGTTTGATAGAAATGATACACATCTTCCATTTATCACGTCATTATCAATCGCCCTAGTATATATTAACGCCTTACTTGTTAGTGATGTTGTTGTTGTTGTGGTTGTTGATGGTGATGATGATGCTGTTGGAATACAGGAGAAAACTTTTGTTACTCAAAAGTGAGAAATGTTACATGAAACATGTTACACAAAAGTGACAAATATTACAATGTTGGATGCATGCAATGCCAACGGTATAATTTGACTCACCTGCAGCACTTAAACCAAAATCACCACTCTTTAGATGCGCTTCCAATGTTGCTTTTGGTCGTTCCATATTCAGTTTGGGTGCAAATTTTTGCCACGTAAATGTTGGCACTTGAACAGCAGACTAACAAAAAAATACGAATATAAACATGTAAAGGACGGCCATTTTTAATTTCTAACTTTCATTATCGCCATACCTGCGGCATTTGACAAGGTGGTTGAGCTAAGACATTTTGTTGTTCTTGTTGCTGCTGTTGCTGTTGTTGTGGCGGCTGAAGTTGCAGTTGTTCAGATTGTAGAATAGGAGTGGTCTTGGGTGGTTCAGTTTTTGTAAACGCTGGATTGGGTTGAATCGCCGAAATAGATGCTGCTGCTGCTTTTCGATTATTTTTACTATCCTTTTTTGATACTGATTTAACTTTTGGTCGATCACTAATTGCAGTTGTTGGCGATACTTCGGATGGTGCTATCGGAGAAGACGTTACCGTTGTTATGCTTGTATTTGGCAAAAAGTTGGTAATATTCGATGAACTGGTACTATTGACTGTTGTTGCTACTAAAAAGAGCATATAAATTTTTAATTGGATCGTCAAAGCGATATGGGATATGAAATGTTACCGTTTGTTGATGCTAAATTCAAATCCAATGCATAACTTGTGGGTACATATGGTATTGTTGAATTCTCTCCATCGGAAATTTTAAACGGCGATTTTTGCTTTGTTGGATCAAGCTTTAAAAAATATGACAAAAATTAATTTTGATTCATAAAATAGTTTATAGCATTAAAATCCCGTTTAACATACCAATTTAAATTCTTCCAGAAAATTCGGTTTCATCACGTTTTTATCAGTGACTATGGGTGTGGTCACCGATCCAAATGTTTTCGATAGATCTTCTCCAAATTGTTGCAATCGATTTTGTTGCATTGGATCGATTGGTGTTGGAACAGTTAATTCAAAAGGGGCTGGCGTCTGACGGTTCTTGCGAAGCAAACTCTTTTGCTTTACATTGTTGGTATGCGGGGTCGTTACAACCGATGTTACCGGCATGCTAAGTGGTATTGGTTGTTGAATCATCGGAGGATCACTATACAGCCAATAAAAATCGAATAATAATAAATTATTCTGAATAAAATTTGAAAACATCCATTGATTTTACCTTGACATCGCACCTGCCGTAATAATATTATCGTTCGAATTTATATTATTATTTTGGCTTGTGTTATTGTTGTTGTTAACAAGACCAAATCTAGCCAAACCCAATGCCAAACCATCTTTAAAGCCTTGATTGCGAAGAAATCGCATATTTGCCAATATTGAATCTTCCATGGGTGTATTTTTAACATTTGAATTCAATAAGATATTTTGTAATGAATTCGGTAATGTTGCATCGGTAGGTGTAACTTGATGCTGAAAGATTTGTTGATTTGTAACTCTGACAGCTTCAGGAACTTCTTGTAAGCCAGCATCTGGAAAGACTTGCCCTGCAAGGGAAAGTTCTCTCTCTATTGGAAGAATTGGTATCAATTAAAATCCATTTGTTTTAAATGTGACGTCAAATGTGCCGAAATCAATAATACCTGAAGGAAGTTGGATTTCAGGTAGAGATTGTTGAGCTGTTGGCGGTTGAATTTGTTGGTGATGGTGTTGGTGGTGTTGCTGCTGCTGTTGCTGTTGAACTTCTTGTTGAACTTGTTGTTGGACTTGTTGTTGGACTTGTTGTTGAACTTGTGATACCTGTTGAACTTGCTGCTGTACCTGCTGTTAATTTCAAAGCAAATGTATTAGCCATTTGATCTTATTATGATTAAAGTAAACTATTTATTTGTTTGCTAAAAATTAAAAGAAACTTTATAAATTTCAACAATTTGTTTATTTTTCGCAAGAAAAACATATGCAAGCATTCAAGCGATCTCAGCTGGTTGAAACATGACAAAATGAATTTATCTTATATTACTTTACCTCTTGTGGGGGTTGTTGTTGTTGTTGCTGTTGCTGTTGCTGTTGTTGTTGATACATGCAATTTGGATAATCAAGCAACAGCTGTACGACTGATGTGTGACCGCCCTTAGATGCTTCAATTAACATTGTGGCTATAAAAATAAAATAATTGAGTTGAATTCAATCCTTGATCAATACAAACAAAAAATGACAAAAAATATTGAATATTCAGCTTACAGTTATCTTTAAGCTTATGAAATGGATCGGCGCTACTTTTCAGTAGTAAATCAACAACGGCTTGATGTCCTCCGGCACAAGCTAATGATAAGGGGGTGTGATCGTTACTAGTCGATTGCTTATTGACATCCGCACCCTTATTGATAAGAAATTTTATGGTACATATATGACCGGCACGACAGGCTTTCATCAATGGTGTTCGACCGCCTTCCGATTCATGTTCTAATTCGGCACCATACATTAGTAACACTTCGGCAACATCGGTGTGTCCATTTTCACATGCATACGTTAACGCTGTATCGCCGGTTGGTGTTTGTGCGTGTACATTGGCGCCGCTTTCCAAAAGAAATCGAACCAATTCAATGTGACCTTCTTGCGCCGCTTCCATGAGCGGTGTTGAAGCTCCTATTTCTAAATCGGCTCCATTCTTCAGTAAATAGTCAGCTACTTCGAGGAAACCACCACAACAAGCTAATGTAAGTGCAGTTTCTTGTGTTTCTTCGGTTTGCGCGTTAATATTGGCACCTGAGAGTTTTTGGAATGAAAAATAATATTTTGAATAGTGAAAAATGCATTTTGAAACTTAATCTCATCCTTAAAAAAACGTTTATCGTCAATTTAATTGAAAATATCTAAAATATTTATTGAAATGTTTTTTTAACCTTGCGATAAAAGTAATGCAGCCATTTCTTCGTGTCCTTCACGTGATGCCTCCATCAATGGTGTGTATCCTTCATCGTTCACCTCTTCAATATTAGCTCCACGTTCCAATAGTAACATTGCTAAATCAACATGTCCACCGCAAGCGGCCAATGTCAGAGGTGATTCGAATGAATCGGTTGGCATATTGACCTGTGCACCTGAATCCAACAGGAGTCGCGCCACTTCAACATGCCCATCCATCGATGCTTCCATGAGTGCTGTATGCATTTCATCGGTTTTGTGTTCTTGATCGGCACCAGCCTCTAACAGAAATCGAACCATATCCAGATGTCCCTTGTAACACGCTAATGTAAGTGCACTTTCTTTAAATTCATTTGAATGTGTATTGATGCCAGCACCATGCTCTAATAAAATCTGAAATGAATATAAAGATTAATAATTCGACACTTAAGAGAGTGTGGAAAATAAAAAATATCTACATTGCATTTCCATTGCGATCATATAAGATCAAAATGTGTCATAATCGACAAAATAAACCGGAATATAGGCCATCTCATTGTTGCCAATAAGAAAAATCAACACAATTCAACAGTTTATTTCGGATTCATATCTCGGGTCTAATCATTTCGGAATATGCTGAATGAATAGATTTGTGTGATGTCTATGAGAAAAAAAGCACTTACTTTGGCTACTTCGACATGACCAGCCGATGCAGCTTCCATCAATGGTGTGTGACCATTTTCATTGTGATCTTCAATATTTGCATTGGCGTTCAGAAGTTCTTTAACAGCTTCTATATGACCAGCTGCACAAGCATACATAAGGGGGGTATTACCAGTCGATGATTGGGCGTTTACATCCGCATTATGTGATATTAGAAGTTTTATAATTTCTACGTGACCCGCTGAAGCTGCTTCCATTAAAGGTGTGCAATCATTCTTTTGGCCTCTGTCTTCAACTTGCGCTTGCATCGCAAGTAAAACCTACATAAATTTAAAGTTGAGTATGCGGATTTTCAAAGCAGTACATTTTAAATTAACTCACTTGTGCTAATTCATAGTAACCGGCTGAACATGCTAATGATAATAATGATTCACCGTCGTCGGTGCCTTCATTTATTGTATTCGTTCCATCGCCTAAAAGTCTGCGGACGGTGTTTACGTCATTATCTGCACAGGCCGCAATTAATGTTCGTGACAATATGTTTCGATCTCGAGATGTGTCGGTTCGCATTCGATTGAGCTCTTCGGCAGCATCGGTTAAGGCTAAGCTAGCACTTCGTAAAACAGGAACAGTATCATTTTCTACAAGAATATGTTATGTTTAGTTTCGGCTTTTCAATTGTTTTTTTTTTTTTCTTATTTTGAGGCCAATTACCTTCATCTTCTTCACAGTCTTCGTCGTCATCATCTGTTCGACCTTCATCGTCTCCATCTTCATCCTCTTCTTCGGATTCTTCTTCTAAAATAGAATTTACCAAACATTTATGTTAGACAGTGACATCTTTATTATCAATATTGTGTGTCAACAAACCTTCTTCGCCTAAATTGGTTTCATCAAGCTCTAGGTCATCATCTGACGACGAACATGATTCTGGAATTTCTTCGTCCAAATCACCCTGCAATAAATCAATGTGAAAATTGGTAAACAAAATTCATTAGACAATTTCATTATAAGCTCCAGACAACAAACAAAATGGTGTACCTGTAAACGTTATAGCAATTGATTGGCAATTTGATATTATTGAAAATAGGAAAAAGAAAAAAAAAAACAAAAAGAATTCCAGTAAAAGCACAATCACATTATTGAAAAAATGTGGTTATAATTTGCTTATTGAAGTCAAGGAAGTTGATTTATTTTAATTTAAATTTAAAAAAAATACACACGCACACGCATAACAATTAATCAGATGCAAAAAAATGTTCAATAAATCCATGTTTTTGTCTATTTTTTTTTGTAAACACGGTTAGTTACAGTCGATGCAATACTGATATAGTTCATTTTTTAATTAGTTTGAATTCATTTCTCTGTTTTGAATGAAATTCAAAAATAATAATAATTTAGTCACCGCCAAGATTGGCTGAATCAAATTTTGAGTGGGCTTGTCGGAATATTTGTCACCTAACTAGCAGGTCTGTCCAACCATCGCTGGCGAGTCGATGAAAAAAAAAACATTTTTATGAAGACTTTTGACCTACGTTAATATTTATTTTCTATTAAAATCGTTAGTCTTTCTTTGAAAAGCCACATTTTTTACTCGGAGCAAGAAATTTTTTGGACAGGAGCTATAAAACAGCAATTAAGATTAGAAATTGTGAAGCGCTTTGGAAAAATGTCAAATGAAAATGCCATAAGAAAATGTGAAAATAAATGAATATTGGAAACACAACATCAAATGAATAATAGAAATATCCTCAACTCGATATTTTCGAAACGAGTCATGACATCAATGCCTATCGAGAGTACCGAAATGAACTCTTTCTCTCCCTTACTCTATGTTATTTATTTCGGTATTAAAGAAAAAATAACGTAAATTCAATAAATTGACGTCGATTTTTTCATTGTTGCTTCACTCATTCACGTAATTCTCATTCACTTACTTCATTTTGAAATTCCTATCTATAAATATCATTATTTTGCAAATATAAACTAAATATGGAACATTCAACACCTAATGCACCTTTAATGTACAATGTACAAATGTATGCATTCGCTGACGAATATTACTATGAATTCACAATTGCTCCACAAATATTGGCAAATATGACGATTTGATTGTAGTGCAACAACGTTTTCGAATTGATCATTAATTTTACACATTTTAATCGACAAATAATTTCAAAGTATTTAACAATTTATTGAGTTTAGACTGATCAAAATATGAAATTTAATAATTTAAAAAGATACATGAATTATGTGACATAATCTCCATTTCAGATCCATACTCGCAATGGAAAATATACTTGCATGATAATATTTTTTAGTATATGTATTTCAAATGAGCATACATTTATGAAAAATGAGCAAATTAACACATGTTTGGCAAGTATCTACAAATAAAGTGCACATCGCATCAAACCCCCAAATTATGCAATTAGAAGCTATTTTCGAAAGATGGGGAAAATTAAAATAGTTTTACCTAGTACTTTTAATACATGATATAACCAAAATTTGATATAATCAAAACAAAGTTAATTGAAGATCTATGTGATGCATATTTTAAACCGAAAGAATTAAAAAATCCAATGAAAAAAAAATGTGGTATATTAAATTTCAACATGGCGTTCAATAAATTAATTAATAACATATCAATAATGCACTGAGCGAAAGTGATGTCCATTTTTTGTATTAAAGGGAACATTTAAATTAAGTTTTGACATATCATATTTCCTTCTTTTATAGAAAATCATAAACTTTGGCAGAGAAAAACTTCAACCATTTGAGTTTTCTGTGATTATTAAAGAGTTTGCTGCCTGAGATCGATTCAAAAGCGATTAATTGAATTTAATTCGACTCTCACTCTTTCTCTCTCTCCGATTTTTTTTTAAGTTCACATGTGAAATATTTACCAAAAATCTGCGCAGCAGATCATCAAAATCATTTTCAGTCTCGACGAAAATGAAAAACAACATAAAATACTCACTATTTATAATTAACATGAGAAACATTAAATCGATAAGTGCTTTGCCGTCTCTATTGATCGGAAGAAAGAAAGAAAGAGAGAGAGAGAGAGAAGGAAAGGGAGAGCATTGCGAGTAAAGAGATGTTGTCGACTGTGCGCACATATTCTCTCCTTTTTTTGCTGTTGTAACATTTCAGCTCTAAAAATTCATTGTGTGTGCTGTGAATTGTAATGCATTTCTTATAAAAAGTCTTAATTAGTCTTTTTTTCTACTTTATTTATTATTGTAGCCATTATGACTTTGTCTGAATCGAGCGGTAACAGTCTACCATTGCATGTCTACCATTAGTTGTGCGTACGATATTGTTTTTTATTCTAATGTTGTTAATATTTGCTGATAGAAATGGTGATGTACTGAAAAAGAAAAAAGTCTCTCTCTCACTCTCTCTGTGTGCATGTGTGTATGTGAGAGAGAGAAAAATGAAAGCAGCAAATCAGGCCTCTTTTATGTTGATAATGGACTTTGACCTTTGCCTGTATGCATAGCCTATACTTTTAGTGCACTCCACATACGTCGAATACGAATTACTATTTAAAAAAAGGAAACTAAAGAATATGCCACTATATATCGTGCGCATGAAATATGATTAAAATGAGGCTCAAGCGGTCAAGAGAAAATGAAACTTCATGTAGTTACGTTTGCACATGATGTCATTAATATATGTTTAATGCGATTCCATTCATATCGAGTGGCCAATGCCGATTATTCATTCGCTGCTTTTGGTTATGTACTATTTTTTTTACTATACCGTCTTGCGGTCGTTCATTCGACCATTATTTTTTATTTTTACTTTGGTCGCTGATTATACTTTGCATTCGAAATTTGTTTGTTTGTGAGAGGTACATCGACCATAGTTCGTCGTTATTTTACTATTAACAAAATCAAAAACAAATGGCAAATTGTTAAAATATGGAAATGTCTTTTAAATTGCTTTTTACACAAATGGTTATGGCATGTAATTTAAGGTTTTTTCTCTCAAGTAGAAGAAGTGGAATTAGTGTATTCATTAATTCTTGCTAAATTTCTACAAACTTCAATCGAAATTGTCTGCAGTACATTCATTCCCATCGTCATTTCAATTTTAGATAAAAAAAACTATCATCACAAACATCAGAAGAGTTACTTGGAATTTTTACCAATTACAAACACGACTTTATTTTGAGGCCCTGCAAACTTTGTGTATTATATGTAGAAAATTCAAAAAAAAATCGAAATTACGACAGTACGAATGTATACCATAAATTGAGATTGAAATTCATAAGAATTCAATAAAAATAATAATGTTCATAACCTGTTGAAATGAGAGAGAAAAAAAAATCCCTGCAAATATCTCACATTGCAATGAACGCGTCCAAACATCATCATTCATATTTTCGAGTACGGCTGCAACGACGATGAAAATGAAGAGAGCATATTAAGACCTCTATCTAATTTTGTCGCTTTAAACATCGAATTTATAATATTTATGGGTCATGAAATAAAATTAATGCACGGACGTACACACACACACACATACACCATCTTCGACAATTCATGCTCATATTAATAAATCTTATTTATTTGCAGTGCTGATGATAGGGGGCAACACACAAGATTCAAGATCTATCGAAATTTCAAAATATTTAAATGATTAGTTCTTTCCGATTTCATGAATATCGGAATTAAATTGAAAAGATTTACAAAAATGAATAGAAAAAATTCGAATGAGCAGAAATTTACTGAAATTTAAACTGATCGCAGCAAACATTTAAATTTGCTTTGAATTTGTTTATAAGATAGAAAATGATTCATGAAAGATTTGAATTTTAAATCGTTGCGTGTACCCCCTGAAATGTATATGTGTGTGTTTATTACATCTCTTTCTCTCTGCCGCTCTCGTAATGTTTCTCTTCCTTTTTTTTTTGTTTCTTTTTCAGTCAATTTTGCAAATAGAAAGGTCTGTTTCAGCAACGGCTTAATACACATTATATTCTCATCTTACATTACGATATGCATCTGTCTTCCGTCTGGCAATATAAAGAGTGAGCGCTAACCAAATTCACATACAACGTAAATCTTAGCCTCAACACTAATCTGAATACCCAATTATTTTTGCACACACATCAAAATTCATAAATACTTCATATATCCCAAATATATATTGCGCCAGTTAACTAACCACCACGACATTTCACTTCATACATTCTTAAATAAAACCAATAATATGTTTTTTACTATGTGTACAACATTTGTTTTTTTTCGTGGTGTTTATTACGTTCAAAGAGCAGTAAAAACAACAGCTACATCAGCAGCACTGTGCAAAAAAAAAATGAAGTGAGCGAGCGAACGAGTGAAGAGAAAAAGATATCACACAACTAATCATATAGATATATAACGAAAGAGCTTCGAATCGGTCATGATGAATGAATAAATTGCCGCAGTAAAAGTAGAGATTTCTTATTTTGAGTTAAATTTACACCAAAAAAAGGTTTAATCGGTGTAGAAAACACTTTGTGTGTTTATTTTTGTAGTTGTTGTTCGTTTGCTCGTTTGAATGCATTGATTTTAAGTGCATACCAACAATACTAATAATAATAATCGCCACAACGCAAAATATGAAATGCATGAATGCGAAATATTTTAACGCAAATGTTTTTTCTAAGCTGAAGAAGAAAAAGAAGAAGTAGTAAAAGCAGTAAGGAGTGTGAGCAAAACTGAAAACTTTACTACGCACACAATAACGGAAATGTGTCAATAAATTGTCACACTTCAATAGAGTTAGTTGAACAAGCTACTGGAAAAGCAACAGAAAAATAAAACCAAAACTTATACACAAAGCAATGCAACAAAATTATAATATTCATTTGAGACAAAAAACAAAAAAAAAAAACGCGACACAAACGAAGGAAATACGTTCAAGCCGATGTATAATTGGATATTCGCGACTTAATTCACAAACCAAACACACACACATACACGAAACAAGCCATAACAAATAAACAGCATATCAAATGGACAAAGTGATAGCATCGGTTGCATTTCTATGTTACAATTGTTAGAGGTGAAGCATAAACCATGGAAGATTTCATTTGGAATTGGGTTGATTTGATGTACACAGCAGTGTGAGGCTTTGTTTTTTGTTTATCAGCATTGTTCACGTTGGCTGTTGTTGTTGTTGTTATTCGTTTAGTAATGGTTATTATATTGTTGTTATTTTGTTGGGATTGCGAATTGTGCACGAAGGTTACCGAAGAAACACACAACACACACAACAATCAATTAACCCATAGAAAGTTGGCGGGGCTCGATTACTTGTGGTTTATTTTATTTTAATGTTGTTGTTTTTTTTTTTTGTTTTTAATGCATGAAAATGGGAATGGTGATATTGAATTATGTGAGAGCGAAAAGAGACAGACAGAGACAGAGAGAACTTACCAATAAGTCTGGTCTAAGGCACAACCATGCTAGAAGAATCTACAAAAATTAGAAGAAGGACCACAAGATTTTAATGAGAACCCATATTCACTGTGTTTGTTTGTTTTGTTTGCATTTTTTTTCGTCCAATTATTTATCTGTTTAAAATCTAATCCAGTCTCTGCAGTTGCTCAATTCAATTTACTTGAATTTCTCCCTCTATCTAGGTGCCTTCGTTCGGATAATTTTTTCGAAACATTACGTAAATTGTTTTATATATATATATATATTTAAAGAAA
The DNA here is from genome assembly GCF_009176525.2 of Contarinia nasturtii. Classification (NCBI taxonomy): domain Eukaryota; kingdom Metazoa; phylum Arthropoda; class Insecta; order Diptera; family Cecidomyiidae; genus Contarinia; species Contarinia nasturtii. The sequence goes on along the minus strand of NW_022197436.1, from coordinate 2,081,710 downwards.
CGAGTTTTCATTGAAAAACCGATCGTAACCTTTATTGATGATTATGATGATGATGATGGTGGTGGTTTCTTTATAAATTTCTATGATGATCATAACAAGTAAAACAACATAGTTTTTCTCGGATAGTATGTGTGATTTACGCATAAAGGAGAAAGAGATATAGTTAGATATTCTTTGCTGATTTCATATTCCGAATTGTAATAAACATGTTCAATATCGCACCAGGGTAAAGGGTGAATGTACCAAATGAACAGGTTCACAGTAAAGTTCCTAATGTAATGCATGCATGCGCGCTGGTTTTGAACCTATCATTGTTCAAGCGAAGTTTGTGATTAAGCCAAGCAAACCTGCCTGTAATTTCAATCAATTGAATATAATGAAAGGAAAACTATCTAAATCTTTAAAAAATCTGCATTGGACATCGTGTACCGTCAACAACAAATAAAAACCAAATGAACAAAAAGTGAACGAAAAAAATATAAGATTGTTAGTTATATTATGTATGTGTGCGTCTATTTTTTTATGTAACCAAACATACATATTTGAGAGTGATTATGTGTAGAATTTTGTGCATAAGTGCAAAATGTGTACAAACTCGGCGAAGTTTCGAAATTCGAATGCGAATAAATAAGGCAGAGGTAGAAATCTGTCATCATTCAAAGAAAAAAAATGTTTGGAGGCACATTTATTTTTATAGCCCACTGGTAATGATGACTATGTGTATGCTGCTTCTGTAACCGGCTTATTTCCCTCTTTTCAATTACAATTCATTACAAAAATAATTCATGAAAAATGCGCTCAAAGGTCATTTTACAATGCGTACATAATGTGTGTATTACTTCTGGTGTCTATATTTTAATTTGGAATCCTTTCTTTCGATTCATCTATATATTTTTTTATTACGGTATACAATGACATGTCCAATGTGAACATGGTCAGTGTATTGCACCAGTATCAACCAATTGTAATGGGTATTCAATAGACAAAATATGATACTATATTTTTTGCATATTTAATTCGAGCTATTGTTGAGTTTTTTTTTTTGAGAACAGCTATGTGTGGTTCATTGTCTGTCACGTTAACCTGCATGTGATGAAGCATTCTATCAATGTCTATACATTATTGAATATTTAGGACAATCCAAAAGAATGAATATAAATGAAACTAAAACAACATGCAACTACGACAATGACGATATGAATTTCAAGTGAAAAAAATGAAGAAAAAAGATATATATATGAAAAGTATCAACTAAAATGCAAACAAAAAAATTGGTGGATGGCATAACAGGAAAATGAAAATATACCATATTGATGTATTCAGTGTACATTCTTATTGTTATCATATATATATAAATATATATATATATATTTGAATGGTTGCCGCAAATATGTCTGAAAGTGCATATTTTTCCCATCTTTTCGGACAATTGTACACACATATCGCAAATGTTTTCTAAAATGGGTTGTTTGAAACATGTTCACACAGTTGTATTACACACACAAACGAACGCACAGCTTCAATACATATATACACAGTTAGACATCGACAGAGCAAGACCAACGAAACGACGATAGAGACCAAGAGAGAGAAAGAGTAAACGAGAAGAGCTCTCGCCTATAACCATTCTTTTTTTTTTCAAAATTAAAATAACTGCACAACAAAGTAGAATGCGCAAAAGATCTCAGAATACCGATCACTTTTGTATGCTGTTTCAAAGTCGTTGAATATGTTCTTGTTGTTTCAGCTGATTGTCTATCGTGTGTGTGTCGTTTAGTTCATTTTAACACTTCGTTTTTCTTGTTTTGTTTTTTTTTTTTTAATTTTGTTTTTCTGCATCTCTTCTGTTTTTAAATCGGATCAATTCGCTTTGCATATCGTATCGAACAAAAATGAGAGCCATGTCATGTACAGGGCAATTCATTTGTACATTTCAATATGGGCATTTATTCTGCGAATCGTTGTAGAAAACTTAATGCTCAAAAGTATTTAAATAGTTACAAATCATCACAACGTTGCATACATATTTGGTATTCGATGTTTAGTTCTCCGCACATAATAAATATATTATTCATTTTCTTCTGTCAACTTTTTCGCCTTTCTTTTAATTTTTTTTTTTGCTTTTCAATATTTTTCTTTTCGTATTCATTGTCTTCGTTTCGGTTCTTTTGTGTTTGATTTGCACATTCGTACAGAGAGCCTAAGAAAGAGATAGGTACATTTATTTATATACATGTATACAGACACACACATGTATATACATGTATCTATATTCGTCGAGACACCAATATTAGCAACGACAAATACAAAAAAGAAATATATATCTTCATTTCTATGAATTCAAATTGATTTTGTATCTTAAAAATGTAAAAAAAGAGAAATATATTGGGTTGGAAGAATGATGATTTGATGATTTATTATTTAATTTTTGTTCGACTGAAATGATTATTGCCTTGAAATGCATCTTCAAACGAAATGAAAAATGCGTTCATATACCAGTCAAGTAATTCGTTTATATGCAACCGGACAGCCACACTGTCGTACGGTCGAGTCGGGGCACAGTCACATACACGCACTCTCTCTTTCTCTCACATTCACACACACACACACACACACACTCTCACATAGACTTTTAGACAATCTTAACCATACATACATACAAATAGAAAAATAAAAACCAACAATTATAAATATATAAAAAAGGATAACTCATAAATTGCATTAAAAGAGTGCTTTTCTTTTCTGGCGTAATAAAATTAAAATGGGAATATAGCTGACTAATCGAATGTGGTTACAACAGTGCGACAATTCAAATAATTTGACGTATATTTTTGTAATAGCGACGATTCAATGTTCGACACATCTATGTACACACGCATATTCACACACACACACACACACACACACACACACACACACACACACACAC